>NC_081439.1:38926446-39228082 GCF_949786415.1 Peromyscus eremicus
GGCATTGAAAATATCAGTCTGAAAGACTATGCAGAGTATGATTTCAACTAACTTTGACAGTGAAACTAATTAAGTACTTTCAAGAACGCAGAGGACAGATGGAAGAACTAATAGGAAAAATGTAGAGTAATTTTACAGAGATGAAGTGATTTTGAAAAATATTCTAATGTTAGGGATAAAATAGTATGCATTTGTCAAATCTCATAAAACTTAAACTATAAAGGGTAAATTCTAAAGCAATTTATGGATGAATTTTATTGTATTAATATTGGTTCTTGAAATTAAAAAAATATTGTTCTTTTTAAGATGTTAATAGAGTGGAATCCATGTGAGGAAAGTATTACAGTATACTTCTTTGAATCCATATTTTTCAATGTACCCAAAATTGCTAGAAAATTTGATTAAATTATTAATATATCATAGAATAAAATACTACAATTCATTTTCCTTATATATTAATGATTTTTGTCTTTTTATCAACATCTTTTTTGTTTGTTGTTTTGTTACTTGTATAATCTAACATTGCCTTGTCTGGAAGATTCCATGTAGTCAAGACTGGTCTCGATTTTCTGAGAATCTTTCCTGTTTATACCCCTTAGTGCTTAATTTACGAATGTTAGTCATCACATTGTATTTTGGTTCTTTTACATATTTTGGAAATACATGATCTTAGCTAATTCTCTGAACCTCAGATTTTCTCTGTGTGACACAGTCTTTGTAACACCAAATGATAATGTGTATGTGTAAACATCTATTAGAACCTATGTATGAATTCTCAGTATATTCCATTGACCTTTTTCAAAGGCTTTCTTTGGTTATTAAAGGGTAATAACCTACTGTAAATCAGCCTTAGATAATTTCCACTTACACTGAGTTTATATCAACAACCACTCCCCTTTCCTGGTCATCATTCAAATTTCTCTATTTTGTTCATCCTTTTGTATTACTTCAGATCTCATTTTACAGTATACAATATAGCTTGAAGTTTCCTAATAAGGAGAGATGAGTTACTTAGCATTCTAATAAGAAATTATTTTTTGTTGAATTATTGAGTTAGAGACTGTGCTCAAGCACAACACCATGAGAGGTCGTAAAATAATCATGAATAAAACATGATTCTTGCCTTTAAGTAACTCACAGTTACAAATAAGAGATGCATGGTAAGAAACCACACTGATACAGTCATCAACACCTCAGTGTGAATTCATTTTAGATACTTTTCTCAGACATATTGAAAAGTGACAGGTGGTCTGAGCATAAGAATGCTGGGAATTGGGTTGGAAGAAGGTATTCCTTAAAAACAGGAGGGGGATTAGAGAAACTGGCATTTACAAGCACTAAATATTGACTCTCCTAACTTTGCACTTATATTATTTGAAAGCGAGCACTCTACCCTAAAATCCTATTTTCTACTTTGTGCTACATAGTGCAATGTCAAACATTTTTGTGTCAGTGTAAATCAGGAGGAAGGAATCATTCTTGTATCACGTGAGTATTTGAGTTTGTTTTTTATTTTGATTTTTAATAGCTTTCTATTGGCTAAAAAAAACTTGCTAAGTTTGGATAATATTTCCAAATTTTTCTCATGATTGGTTTGAGCTTCATGTTTCTACTGTATTGACAAATACTTTTTGTTGTTGTTCTTAAAAACAACTCATTAAATTTTATTCCCAATTTTGGTAAGTAATCCATGGCATATATTAAATACACATTACAAAAGGCAATTAGTAATTTAAGGGTTTTAACTTTCCATACCTAAGGTGAAATACATTTGTTAGGTATCTCAATTTTAAGGCTAAATGTGATTATATTTTAAGCTTTGTCTGCACTAATTTTATTACTGAATAATGCTTCCAACATTATTTTAATTCTTCTTGCTCATAAATGAGACTCTTCCATTACTGACAATTGTGGAACATAAAGATAAAGTGACAATTTAGATAAGCATATGAATTTTCAATATTTTAAGTATAATTTTTATAGTATTTATATTCCTTAATCCCATAAATAAGTCTTTCAACAAACTGTATATTACATGTGATAATAGCTTTAAATTTGAAATAGCTTTACATTATTTTAAACTAAACAAGTTTTAGTGAGGGAACAAAAAACTTGAGATAAAAGATCTGATCTGGAAAAAATTTATCAAACATCATTTTGGGACTTTTACATTTAAAAAATATGAAAGATATTACAAAATTGAAATCACCAAGAAAATACAATCAGCTGCATACGTTTTTCCAGCAAAACATTTACCATCGTCTTCATGGCCATTCTGTTTTTATTTTTTTTTATTAAATTTTTTTGTTTATTTTCCATACCAATCACAGCTTCCCCTGGCTTCTCTCCTCCTGTTTCCTCCTGGTATCTACCTTCTACTCCCCATCCACTCCTCCTCAATCTCCTTTCAGAAAGAAGTAGGCCTCCCATGGGAGTCAACAAAGCATGGCACATCAAGTTGAGGCAGGGGCAAGCACTTCCCCCTGCATCATTTTTGGACAAGGTAACCCAGCATGGGGACTGGGTTCCCAAAAGCCAGCTCAAATGCCTAGAACAGGTCCTGATCCCACTGCTTGGAGCTACAAAAACAGACCAAGATATGCAACTGTCACACACATGCAGACGGTCTAGGAAAAATCCATCAATGTGAAGTCTCAGGTCTGAACATTTATGTCCCAAATACAAGGGCACCCACAATTATAAATGAAAGCTTAAACCACACTTCAAACATCACACATTAATAGTTGGAGACTTCAACACCCCAATCTCACCAATGGATAAGTCTGCCAGACAGAAACTTAACAGAGAGACAAGGGAACTAACAGATGCTCAAATGGACTTAACAGATATTTACAGAACATTTCACCCAAATAGAAAATTTCACCCAAACACAAAAGAATATAACTCCTTCTCAGCACCTCATAGAAATATCTCTAAAATTAACCACATACTCAGTCACGAAGAAAATCTCAGTTACACTGAACCTGACAGAAGAGAAAGTAGGAAGTAGTCTTGAGCACACTGGCACAGGAGACAACTTACTGAATATAACACCAGTAGCACAGACACTGAGATTGATAATTAATAAATAGAATATCCTAAAACTGAAAAGTTGCTGTAAGACAAAAGACACTGTCCATACAAAAGTAGCAGTCTATAGAATGGGAAAAGATCAACCTCATATTTGACAGAAGGCTGATTTCCAAAATATCTAAAGAATATAATAAACTAGACAAGGAAATACCAAATGATCCAATTAAAAAATGGGGTAGAGACTTAAACAGAGAATTCTCGACAGAAGAATCTCAAATGGCTGAGATACACTTAAGTGAATTTTCAAAATCCTTAGCCATCTGGGAAATACAAATCAAAATGACTCTGAGATTCCATCTTACACCTGTCAGAATGGCTAAGATAAAAAACCCCAATGACAGCCTATGTTGGAGAGGATGTGGAAGCAAGGGGAACACTCCTCCTCTGTTGGTGGGAGTACAAAATTGTACAGCCACTCTGGAAATCTGTATGGTGGTTTCTCAGAAAATTGAGAATTAATCTACCTCAAGACCCAGCTATACCAATCTTGGGCATATACCTAAAGAATTCTCAATCACACCAAAAGACACTTGCTCAAATATGTTCACAGCAGCATTATTCATAATATCCAGAACCTGGAAACAGCCTAGATGGCCCTCAACCAAAGAATTGATAAAGAAAATGTGGCACATTTGCACAATGGAGTATTACTCAAAAGTGAAAAAAATTACATCATGAGATTTGTAGGCAAATGGATATAACCAGAAAAAAATCATCCTTAGTGAATTAACCCAGACCTGGAAGGACAAATACAGTATGTACTCACTCATAAGTGAATATTAGCTGCAAAGTAAAGGATAATCAGACTACAATCCACAGTCCCAGAAAAGCCATGTAATGAGGGCCCAAAGATACACACATGGAAAATAAAAGTGTTTTTCATTGTTTCTATGCCTTAAATTCATAGTGTTTTAACAAGTGGCTCTGTCTTTTGCTATAAGAATTGTTTATTTCAATACAATAGACTTTTATAAAGAACAGTACAGTGAATGTTATTACTAAGTAGAACCAATAGACAAGGATTATTATACTGATAATGGGGCAGTTGTAAATTTATTATATTTAAGAAATTAAGATTTTTCCAAGAATATCAAACACCTACTGGCAATTTCAAGTAGAATATACTTTGAGAATAATACTCTCAATTGAAAGATAAAATTATAATTCTTATAATAAAGTACAAAGATGAGTTTAAGAATAGGACTAGTAAATATTCGGTAAAGATTAAAGCAACTGTGTCCTAAATACTTCCATACAATATTGGCAACATCATTCCAAATTCCAGAAATGTTTTCTTATAGCAGTTAAACTTATTTGGGATTCAGTGGCTATAGAGTGTTAAATGTCCCAAGTATGTAAGTTGGATCTTGTAAGGTAAGTTCCCAAAATACTTGCCTTGGCTCTAGAGGTTTTTGTTTTGGTTTGGTTTGCTGTTTTAGAGTTAAGCATAATTTTTAGCAATAATAATTATTAAATAGACAAATTTACGTTAAGGACAGAAGATATTGACTTAAATTATTCTGAGGATAAAAAACTGACCTTTTGAGAAGATATACAAATGTCATTTCCTAAAGACTAAATTTCTAGAGTAACAAAATGTTATTTAAGAATGATGAATGAGCTGACAAAGTATATGCCTCTCATATTTCTATCAAAAAAGAAGAGTGAACAGTATTTTACATATGTTAATTTTAAATTCTTTTGAATAATTTTGTGTGACACAGCTTTTGACTCCTTTTTGTAAATATTTAAGAGTGTGACTGCTGGATTACATTGTATAAAAAAAAAGATTAGCTTCTTAAACTTCAAAATTATTTTCCACCATAGTGCACACCACTACCACCAGAAATATACCAGGCCTTTTTTTCTTTATTTCTAAATTTATGATCTTATACTTTATTTAAATACAGACATTGTTACAGGTAGTGATATTTCTTTAATGTAAGTTAAAATTTCATAGTTATATATATATATATATATATATATATTACATTGTATAAAAAAAAAGATTAGCTTCTTAAACTTCAAAATTATTTTCCACCATAGTGCACACCACTACCACCAGAAATATACCAGGCCTTTTTTTCTTTATTTCTAAATTTATGATCTTATACTTTATTTAAATACAGACATTGTTACAGGTAGTGATATTTCTTTAATGTAAGTTAAAATTTCATAGTTATATATATATATATATATATATATATATATATATATATATATATATATATATAATGCTGGATTTTCATTGACAATTTACAATCTGTAAAATATATTAGATTTACCGAAATTAATTATGTTGCAGGTGTGTAAGATTCTGTGCATGTTATCACCTCTGAGATCCTTCTTATTTGTTGATATTTTCCACCAGAAATTGGTATGTCAAACCTTAATCAACAATGCAATAGTATTATAGAGTCAGGATTGCAGAAACTTACAAGGTTATGAGACAGATTCTATTAGTGGAATTTGCCCTTTCTGTGGGAAGTATCTAAAATCAAAAGACTCAGATTTTAATATAGCTGCAAGTTCATGGCTAGCATGGATTGTAGAAACACCCTTGTCTTAAAAACACTAAAGCTGGGGATGTAATTGACTTATAAAGACTTCTAGGCTCTGGTTCAATCATCAAAATTAGAAAAGGGAAAAATTAACAGATGCAAATAGAACTTGTAAGAAGACAGGAAGAATGTGTCCTTTATGAAAAATATGGACCACAACAGATACCAAATCTACCACTACCTTGATCTTGAATATAGAACTACAGTGTTCTTTCTCATGAATTATTCAATCTGAGCTGTTTCATAGTGGTCAAAATTTACTGAGCTATTTATTTTCATATTGCTGAGTTTCAGAAATGGTTATTTAGGGCAGGGAGTATAATTTAGTTGGTAGATTGCTTGCCTAAGATGCACAGAGGATTTAGTTTGATCTCTTACCATTGCATGAACAAGACATATGCCTGTATTCCCAGTAGTTGGAAGGAGGCAATTCGAAGATCAGATATTCAAGACACTTCTTGCTTGCATAGATAGTTTGAGGCCCATCTAGGGTAGAGACAAAACAAATAAAAGTTATTACTAATTATTTTATGTGTAAGTCTTGTATAATATAGGCCTTTTAAGAGAATTTCCATGAGTTATTAACTTATCATTTCATTCTTATATGAACCTTATTCACAAAGCAAATTTATTACAGTTTGAAAATTTCTAATTGCCATATTTTGGCTATTGATTGTGATTTTTGGTGTTCTATCTGAAAATTTTATTACTATTATTTTTAATAAATTATAATGAAAAGACTATATATCCATATGTGCAATTATGGAAATTAAAACTTGTATTTGAAAACATACATAAAATTCAGCTTAAAAATTAAAAATATAAAGATCTATCTGTAAATACAGAATGTCTAAATGAAAACTACATGACATTGGTTCTGTCGGTGGCTTTGGAGTATAATATCTAAAGAATATACAACAAAAACAACAAAACTAGAAATTACAGTGACTACATCACACTTAAAATTTCCTCAATGAGTAAAATAACTGTCAAAATGTAAGCAAAACCTATGAAATCTATGACATGGAAGAAGTTGTTTGCAAACTACATATATAATAAAATGACATTAAGAAGCATAATGTAGTATTCATAGAAATATAGATATGTGTTAAAAAGATAGAATAAACATCCCAGAAATATACCTATATAAGCCTATTCTGTTGTCATTGACCAAATAATTAAAGCAAATTATCTTTTCAACAAACTATACTATAACAACTCCATATTCACAGAAAAACAGAAAACAAAAAATATATACTCATTTCATGGCAAATACATAATGGACCTAATTGTCAAATGTAAAATTCAAAAATTTCTAGAACCTTGAGTTCAAATGTAGGTAATATCTGTCCTACATCTTCCTTCATTTTTTTAATATTAGACTGGTATTTTGGGCAGTCTTGTTCTTAAATCATGAGTCAAGTTCACATACAATAAAGAATTTATTCTTTTCCTAAAGAAAATTAGGTATAGTTGTTGTAAATTTTATCTCATATTAATCATGAAATAGAAACTTACAATCTAGATAATATAGAATAGATGTTTGTCTTTACCTATTGATTAAAAACATTCTTAAATTCATTTTTCTGAAGTCTTAATAGCAATTATTGTTTGTTGCTCAATTTCCCTTAAAGAGAGAATGTGTAATAGTAACTGCCTGAGAGCCTCTAGCTAACACACTTATTGATTCTGTCTAAGCACTCATGGTCTAGTAATGATGTGCCCCAGAATAGTCCCAGCCAGAGACTGGACACAATGGGTGTACATGAACCAGACATTCTCAAGTTACCTCAAATAACAGGCATGTGTGGGTTCTAAGATTCTATCTTCTCTTTCTACCATAACTTCCATTGTCTTTCTCTTCTTTCACAAGTGTTACACCTGCTGTGGAGCCTGAAGATCCTCCTTTATTAATCTTAGCCTCAATTACTCTATAATTTAAGACGTTTCTCTCAGTAAACTCCATGCATGTCCCATAAAATGGTGTCTGCTTCTCAGATTGACAAACTATCAAATTTACATTTTAAGATGAAATTGATTGGGATTTTTCAGATTTCATGGGTTTAAGTCACACAGAAGAGATCTCTGCAGAAACATTTTTGCCATTCAACCTATGTAAACACAAAAGGCAGCAATTCAGAGCTGATCAGAGGAGTGTGACCTAAACTAGGTAATAGACAGAAAAATATAATAATAAATTATTCTTTTATATCATTGAGTTTCAATTGTTTCTTCAGGTAACAAAACTATCTCCTTCCATGTTCCCAATAATTTATTATCATCAGATAGATAATAGAACCAAATAGTTCCAATGTAGAGAGAATGAGTTCTTAAATGGTAAAATATAACATATTTTATATTTTTTTCCTAATTTATAAAAGTCAAATTTAGCTTTAGTACAGAAAAACAAGCCAGGTAGAAAGAGGGAAATGAGAATTGAGCTATAATACAAAAAGTGAAAGATCAATTCAACAGGGCAGATTTAAAGCACTGGAGGAAATTTTCAAAGAAGTGAGAATTCAATAGGAATCTGTTTAGATATATAACCTATGCTTTGCCTAGCACCTGCAAAATAAGATGTATTAGAATTCTACTACACGAAGTAAATAAAGTGGCTGCTTCACAGGAATTCTAAGTAGCTCTGATAGAAAAAGCAGAGCATTAGTGAACCACAGGGGTAATTATTTTATGCACTCCATGCCAGCACAATGACTGTCACCATCAAGAGGTTAATGGAAGAAAAGGTATTCATTTTCTCTTCCCCTTTCCACTAAAGTCCCCCATTTTAATCCTCTCCCTTTCTTCTATATCTTTCTCCTGTCTCTTTCCTCTTCACATACACACACACACACACACACACACACACACACACACACAATATATATATATATATATATATATATATATATATATATATATATATATATATGCATGGAGACTGTTGTCTTACACTAAGGAAATATTGAAGACAAAAAGAGACACAATTTTACATACCCACCAATATTACTCATTGTATATGTGGTCTGCTCTAATATCAGTGCATTAGGCTGAGTATGTGTGGAAAAATGGGTAAACTCTTGAAACTGTTATTGTGAATTTAGAAAAAAAAAATCCAAGTAAGTGAATGAATAGAGCCTGCATTGTTTGATACAGAGATATCCACAATAGAGAAAATTTATGGAAATAAACAATTGTAAGAGGATTAATAATCACAAAACATGAGGAAACAAATGATATACTAATGCATAGACTGCTATAGGAAGGAAAAAGGATATTTCCCTTTTGAAAACAAAAAGTGAAGTGATCGATTGAGATGCCTAACTGCAAGAGAAAAGATGCAGCTCTTTTTTCAAACACTTAAGTTATAAGTCAGAAATGGTAAAGATGAGTGAAAGATATGGATGGCTTTAAACATCATGTTTACTGCACTAAGGAAAGTAGATTATTTTTAATTATAAATACTATTGGACATTGCAAGAATTAACTGTGATAAAAAGTTTATTGTAGACCACTCAGATACCACTTCAAGGAAAAAGTTTCCCAGCCTCAAGCACTGTTGTTGTTATTGGACTCATCAAGTTCATTTTCCTGGGGTAGTGAAACAAATGAACAAATTGATTGTACAAGGGCTTAGAGAACATGCTTGAAATAATATCCTTGCTGAATAATCTTTGCTCTGAAGCTCCCAGTTGCACTGTCAAGAAATTTTATCAAGTCTAAGTTATGTTCTGACAGCTCCTCATGTCTAATTCTGCTCTCTCCCTTTTTGTTCTCCATCTGTTACTCTAAAATAAACATTTTCACTTTTATTTCCATTCCTTGTAGACTTCCCAGAGAATTCAATCACCATAAAATATCCACATTCCTTTTTGCATATACACCAAATGACACAAGTTTGGTCTGTCAAAGCATAATATTAAAATAATGAATAAAACATGGGTATATGTGTTTATTTGTGAGACCTCCGAAAACTCAAGATATTACTTGAAAAGATAAAACGTTATTGAATGCCCAACTGTAATATTTTACAATATGACTTTATTTGGAGATAAGATTTTCAAGAAAAAAAGGGAGGGGCATTAGAGAAAACCTAAGTGTATTGTGACTGATGTCCTTATTGGAAGAAGATGAGAAAGTTATCCATGATAACAGCAAAAACCATATGAAATCACAGTAAGAAAGTAGGTATATGGACTCTAAAGAAGGTGGTCCCAGAGGAAACCAAAACAACATATTGATCTTCTATCCTTCAAATTTGTGAGAAAATGATTGTGCTGTTTAAGCATTCACTGTGGCATTTTGTTATGGAAACTAGCAAGCTAATGTATCACATAAATGTATAATAAACATAGGTAATGTTTTTCTTGAACTTATTAAATTCCATTTAGAATGACAAATTGGCTCTCAAGTATATTGAAAAACTTGGGGATATTTATTGAGACTTGAAATATTTTTTAAGGTATGATTTCTACATTTAAATTAAAGCAACTAATGTCCCATGGTATGGTAAGTTCATATTGCTTTCCTCTATCACATAGAAATCATTCACATATGTAGCATATACAAATGTAAATTTTATACTTTAATTCAGACTATATATACAGATCATAGTAATTAGTGTATCAGTAGGAGTACCTTTTCTAGGTAATTAAATGATATTTGGCATATCTTGTTAGATATTGTTCCAATGTGTTCTTAAAGGGAAGTATTCTCTTTTTTTGCTTTCCTATTTTAAAAAGTATCTCTACCAATCTTTACCAATATCTCACTATCATCATGAATTATTATGACCTCTGAAATTCATCTTTCAATTTTGGATAATTCTTTCATCTAATTGGAATATTTGAAAACCTCAGTTTAGTTAGTTTATTCCAACCAAGTTTATAAGTCCATTCTACTCAAGGTGCTTTGGACAAACTCATCAATATCCTCTGTGTTAATTAAATGTAATCAATTTTTCTCTAAGCCTTATTCTCATGGTACTTCACTAACTAAGCCAATATTGCCAAACCACATTCTATGTTTTGTATGTTTGACTGTGTAGAAATTTAGTACATAGCCCATACAGACCTTGAATACAAAGTTCTTCTGCCTCAGCCTTCCATGTGGTGTGAAGTTAGAGTCCTGTCCCACTATGCCTAGCTCAGTGTCCTCAATCTTATATTTGCAGTTAATATTCTCACTGACAAAATTACTGCCTGACCAAAACTTTGTAAGACTTTCTCATTCTTATTCAAATATTAGATTATAAAGATATATTTAAATAATCTTTTAAAATGACATTATTTTTTCTGCAAAAATGTTTTCTGTTGAAAAACCCAGATATACTTCTATTTTTCCCTTTATAGTTTAGACAATTTTTTATTTTTTTTCTGATTCAGTTTATATTGCAAGATTTTTGGAACATATTTATACTTTGTCTACCATCTGTATAATATCAGTTTAGCATACTAAGCCTGGTATTAACATCCATTACAACATAAAAATGAAAGGAAATACAGGCAACCTCTATTATTACCAAACTCCATGATATGTATATGGTTATATGCAGTATAACAACAAAAAAAAGACACTCCTTCTAATACTATGTTCTAGAATATGCCCTCCAAACATTTTCACAAGGCATCATTGAAAGATGAAGCTGCTATAAAGAAAGAAGAGAGTACTTTAAGACTATAATAGATTCCCTATGTTGACTAGTACCTGATTCTCATTCTTCCATGCCATGAACTATGCCATTGTTATATTAGTTTCTTGTAACTAAATTTAATTTGTACCAAGATAACAAGAAGACAAATGTGATGCTTAGACCAAGGCATATAAGTAAAGCTATAACTATAATATATACATACACATGTATGTATATATACACACACACACATATGTATATATGTTCAGCTCTGAATTACAGAGCATCTCGTTATAAATATACACTAAGCTATTGTGTGGATGATACATTGTGCACCCCAATAAACTTATCTGGGGGTCAGAGAACAAAACAGTCACTTATATTAAACATAGGTTTAGGCAGTGTTAGCACATGCCTTTAATCCTAGCATTCTGGAGCAGAGATCTGTCTGGATCTCTGTGAGTTCAAAGCCACACTGGAAACAGCCAGGCATAGTGACACATGCCTTTAATCCCAGGAAGTGATAGCATGAAGCAGAAAGGTATATAAGGCATGAGTACCAGGAACTAGAGCCTTTTTGAGCTTTGAGCTTTTAGCAGCAGTTCAGCTGAGATCCATTCACATGAGGATTCAGAGGCTTTCAGTCTGAGGAAACAGGATCAGCTGAGGAACTGGCAAGGTGAGGTTGGATGTGGCTTGTTCTGTTTCTCTGGTCATTCAGCATTCACCCCAATACCTGGCTTCAGGTTGGTTTTTATTAATAAGACCTTTTAAGATTCATGCTATACTGTTGTAATAGATAGCAAACTTAGTTTTTTCCTATGTGGTACCCTGAAATCAAATTATGAGGCAATATTTACCCTTTTTTGTATATTATCAAGAAATGGCCAATTAATGATAAGATATAAGTAATACATTCTGCAATCCATGAGAAATTATTTTTGAAGCAACAGCCATTCTCAACCTGAGCTGAACAAGGGATGAACAATAGACATTCCAAAGGGGACAGTGTAAAGACCAGAAACCTCAATCGTGTACAAAGAAACACAGTCAGGCTAGAAAGATGGCTCTGCTCTGCCAGATGTTCTGAGATCAGTTCCAAGCAACCACATCTACCTCAGGCTGCAAAAATATATGAAGTAAGAATTCAGCTGATTATGACAAAGCTATACCTA
The DNA here is from genome assembly GCF_949786415.1 of Peromyscus eremicus. Classification (NCBI taxonomy): domain Eukaryota; kingdom Metazoa; phylum Chordata; class Mammalia; order Rodentia; family Cricetidae; genus Peromyscus; species Peromyscus eremicus. The sequence goes on from NC_081439.1 coordinate 38,938,905, forward strand.
GAAGAGAGTCCAGAGTTCACATAAGGAGGACTACTGGGGTCCAGCCCCTTAATAGCCCTCTTCTAGGATCTGTGGAAGAATCTACAACCAGCAGATAATCAAGTGAATCTACATACACAAAACTCTTTGGTCCTTTCATTTTATTCTTCTGAGTGGGTCTGTCTCTACACAGCTTCTATTCGGCTCTCTTATTTAGCTCCTTTTATGCCTGACTTCTCTCTACATTTTTCTGCTGTTCCCTCTAAGTGCTATCTTAATTCCTTCATCTAGTTCTGCCCTATCTCGGTTCTCACCCATCTAGTTCTTTCCAACGTTAGCTCCTCTCCCATCTCCTTCCTTCTCATCTTGTACTTCCTCATATTGTTCTTCCCCATCTGGCTCTTCCTCACCTTCCCTCTTGTTCCTCTAGTACTCTTTTCTAGCCCTCCAATCTAGTCCTTTTCCAATTTAGTCCCCCAAGTCTCTGAGGTTTACATTTGTATACCCAAGCAATAGTAATGCTTTGGCTAAGGCAAGGTCACCGGGTTTGAATTCCCTCAGGGTCAAAAGGAGGGGCAATAGGATCCACACAAAAGAACAATAGTTATCAGCTATCATTTGTATCCCAAAAGGGCCGGGACTAATGGGGAATGAATCAACTGAGGGCTAAAATCAGTTACTATCTAAGCAAAGGGGATTTATGTGTGTGGCAGGGTCCTGTGCTGCTGTTCCCTTTGGGAGAGGGGCCAAGTAGGAGCAGAGTGAACAACACAGACTCGGAGAGAATGTTGAAACAACAAACTCAGTTTATTCAGGAAGAGGCAAGCCTTATATACCCTGTACCCGGCCCTGGAGAAGGTCTGATGAATATGCATCTGTTGGTGTGACATGGCTGGGTCTCATTGGTCCAGGTCATCACCAGATCATGTCTCAGCTGCTGTTGCTTGCTGTGGATATCGTTCTGTATAAAAAAAAAAAAAACACTGATTGGCCAGTGGCCAGGCAGGAAGTATAGGCGGGACAAGGAGAGAGGAGAATTCTGGGAAGTAGAAGGCTGAGTGAGGGAGACACTGCCAGCCACTGCCATGACAAGCAGCATGTAAGGATGCCAGTAAGCCATGAGCCACGTGGCAAAGTATAGATTAATAGAAATGGGCTAAATGCAATAGTAAGAGCTAGACAATGGTAGGCCTGAGCTAATGGCCGAGCAGTTTAAATAATATAAGAGTCTGTGTGTTTATTTTTAAGTGGGCTCCAGGACTGGCAGGACTTGGCAGGAGCTGGAGAGAAATTCTCCAGCTACAGTTACTAAGGCCTTTAGGCAGACCCAGGTTGGCTCACAGAAAGTATCTTATTACTGGTTTGGGCCAGCTGGCTCTTAAGCCTGTTAGGGATGAGTCATCCCACATATGTGCTCAAACTATATTCTTGGAAGTATTTAGTTGAAATGTTAGGAACCTATAGAACCTGTAAGTCACTAGGTCATAGGTGAAAATATAACTATCTTCCTTTTTCCTTTGATCCCCTCATTTGTCCAAGCTATCTCAGCTCCTGCCAATTTCAGGCAGGGTGGGGGAGTGCACTGGGTGGCTAGGCAATTTGGCTAGGCAACTTCCATCAAAGCTAGATGAACCTGGTAATTGTTAAAAAGGAGATCTAAAAGTAGAGATAAGAATTGGAAAAGGAGAAAGTTAAGCTTAATTAGCACATCCACAAGGCCTTCTCAAACAGATAGTCTAGACACTTAAGACTGTTCTTAGAGAGTACAGAGGTATCTCAGATAAGATACTTTCATCCGTATGGAGTTGGTCCTAGCCAGATGCTGCTAATGACGATAATTACAGAAAGGCCTGAAATTAGGGATTTTGACTATGTCTGTTGTTAGCACAGTTGGAGAAAGTGATACAAGTACTTTAATTGTAAAAGGGAAATTATGTTCAATGAATAATGGAAAAGCTACAATAGCACACGAGAAATCCATGGAAGGAAATAGCAAATAATCAAAAGCCAATATCACTAAAGACTCCTTGAGCCTTGGCCTCAACCTCTGGAAGAGTTCTTAACTCTTTCAGGTATATCTTTGTCATAATCAGCTATCTCATGTTTTTTTACATTATCTGTAACTTTTTTCTTTTTCATTGTTAAGAAATTTTCTATTCATTTTACACACCAACCACAGACCTCCCTCTCTCCTCCCTCCTCCTGCCCCCCAACTCATCCCCCATTCCCACCTCCTCCAAGGCAAAGCCTCCCATGAGAAGTCAGCAGAGTCTGGTACATTCAGTTGAGGCAGATCCAAGTCCTTCTCCCTACACCAAGGCTATGTAATTGTCCCAACATAGGCACTGGGCTCCAAAAAGCCTGCACATGCTCCAGGGATGGATCCTGATCACACTGCCAGGGGGCCCCTTAAGCAGATAAAGCTACACAACTGTCTCACCTGTGCAGAGGGCCTAGACCAGTCCCATGGAGACTCCACAGCTCTTTGTAGACAGATTTCTAAACAGTCTTATTAAATGAGAAACACAGAGCCAAATACAGGGATAGTAGCCGAAGAGATCAGAAAAATAGCAAAGAGCCACTGACTAGCCTTAACTTACTACCATGCTGTAGCTTACCAAGAGAGAGCTTCTTCCTATCTAACCTGTGCTTATATTGCCTTCCTGTTCTGCCTTCTCATTGGCTATAAGCCCAGCCATATCACGTCCTCATCACTACCTGTCTATGCAGACCTCCAGGTCTCTATGGTTGGTACTGGCATTAAAGACCTGTGTCACCATGCTTGGCTGTGTCCTTGACCACACAGAGACTCGACATGCCATGTGATTGGATTAAGGGCGTGTGCTACCACCACCTGACTTCTTCTGTTTATGGCTTGCTATGACCTCTGATCTCCAGGCAAACACTATTTATTAATATACAAATAAAATATCACATTCAGCACAAATAAAATATTACCACATCTATTGGTCCACAGTTCATAAGTTCCCACTAGTTTTGTTTGGTCGTCTCTGTAAATTTTCCCATCATGGACTTGATGCCCCTTGCCCATATAATCCTTCTCCTCTCTCTTTGACTGGACTCCTGAAGTTCCGCCTGGTGTTTGGCTGTGGATCTCTGCATCTGCTTCCATCAGTTACTAGATGAAGGGTCTATGATGACAGAAGGGTATTCACCAATCTGAATACCAGAGTAGGAAGTTCAGGCACTCACTCCACTATTGCTAGTATTCTAAGGTGGGATCATCCTTGTGGATTACAGGGAAATTCCCTAGCACCCTGTTTCTCCCTATCCCCATGATGTCTCCCTCTATCATGGTATCCCTTTCCTTGCTCTCCCACTCAGTCCCTGTTCCAGCTCAACCATCCTGTTCCAGATCCCTCAGTAGTTGGATGAGGTTTCTAGCACGACAATTAGGGTGTTTGGCCATCCCATCATCAGAGTAGGTCAGTTCGGGCTGTCTCTCGACCATTGCCAGCAGTGTGTTGTGGGGGTATCATTGTGGATTTCTGTGGGCCTCTCTAGCACTTTGTTTCTTCCTATACTCATGTGGTCTTCATTTACCATGGTCTCCTATTCCTTGTTCTCCCTCTCAGTTGTTGATCCAGCTAGGATCTCCCGCTCCCCCAAGCTCTCTTTCCCTCGACCCTCGCCCTTCATTACCCCCACTCATGTCCAGATTGTTCATATAGATCTCATCCATTTCTCCATCATTGGGTGATCCCTGTGTCTTTCTTGGGGTCCTGTTTTCCAGGCAGCCTCCCTGGTGATGTGAGTAGCAGTCCAGTCATCCTTGTTCCATATCTAATTTTAAAGGATATTGTTAAAAATAAATTGAGAACTTGAATGTTGAATAATTTCACATGGAAAACCAGCCCATCTACTTTCATTATTATTTTATAAAATCATATCTCACTCAGAAATATTCTATGTGTTGAAGAAAGATCCATTCTTTCAGTATTTTAGAAAAATGCATATTTGCTGCTCTGAGGATTTCATTTCCCATGACTAGTGTCTTTATATATGAAGAATCCATTATTATTTCCAAGACTCTTTTTGGGATTTAATTGAAAAACATACACAAAATTGCAGCTTGTCTTGTAGGAATCTCTAAATAATTGTTACTTCTATGTTTTCTCTCACTTTTCCCTGTTGAGAAACATTAATATTGTTTTGTATTTCTTGTGATTGATTTTTCATGTCATTTTCTCCCTTACTTATGCAACTACATGCCCTGACAGCTCCCCCCAAAAAATACTGGTTTGCTTTTTGGATCAACATTTCTTATATTTTCTTAATTACTTAGCTTATAATAATGGCCTATCAATAAACATTTTTCAAGAAGTAATCATAAACAATTGTAATCTAAATTAATTTTGTCTGTATCTTAATCTTGTTCAGTTTCTTTTTCTACTTTTAATCACTATGAAAGTTTTTCTTTTCCTGGTATAAGATCTATATTTCTTGATTGTCACTCTTTAAGGACAAAAGCCAAGTTAATATACATTTCAATTATAAGCATTTCATTGTCATTCTGTAAACTCACTGATAAGAGGAACAGATGGAAATTCAAATAAATATAATTAGAAGCAAAATTATTATAGATCATAAACTGGTATGTGAGTTTCAAAAATATGAAAATTCAAACAAAAATTGTGTCTATCTTGGTGATGCTTATTTCATAAAAGCTTTCAAAAGAGTGAAAGAAATAGAAAGACTCATTCCATGTAGGAACATATTTGGATTAAAAGCAAAATCAAATTGGCTTACTGAAATATGTTATTTTTGCTCAACACTGATTGAGAATTTTACAAAGAATGTTGTTATTGTTTAATCTCTTTCTACTGACTCTTAATCATATTGCTTTGAGCCCTGAATCATTGTGGCAAGTAAACAGAAAAGTAAATGGATGCTTATGACATTTTCTTTAAGGAAAAAAGTATATCCTTCCCTTGATGATAAATGAATATTTATTAATTTATGATGCTCAAAGTCTTATGTGAGCACAGAGTGAGCAGTGAGAATTTCAGAACCACTTAATGATCAATGTTACATACATCCTGTTGCTCATGAAAAAATAACCACAATTATCACCGTAATTTGGTAAAGAATATAAAGGAAAAGCCAGTATGTAAAAATAAATCTAAAGGATTGCTGTTTGATCTTGCACATAATTGCATCTGGGAGAAGTGTTACTAAAAGAAATGAAGTTCATTTTGTATACACTTTTCAATTTTTTTCTTAACATATGTTCTATTGATTCTTTAGGAATTTTGCATCATGCACTCCAATCCCACTCATTTCCCAGTCCTTCCGTGTCTGCCCTCCATTCTTGGAGTCTCCTCCCATAGAAGAGAAGAAAAAAATAAAAACAAAACATTTCACTTCTCATTCTTGCCCATCTCTCCATCACATATCCTTCCATGAGAGTGGTATTGGGAACTGCATTGTGTCATGTAGTGTATTCTTTGTCCAAACAGCTTTACTTGCAAATGTTTATTGCAATGGGTGGTTGGTGTGATTCAAGGCCTGTGTCTTCTGCTACACCATCAAAACTGGACCCTCACTTAAACTCCTCTCGAATATCTTGTTGTTGGCCCAGTCATAGGTTCCACAGGACAAGTCCTTTTACATGCTCCAGCAGTTCATCAATGGGATAGGAGAGCTGGTTCTGGCTCCAGCAGGCTACTGCAGGCTTCAAAGGTAACCCTGCCCCTTGCTAGCTGCAACATGGCAGTGCCCATAATGGCATTGGCATGGGAGAGCAAGTCTTAATGTCTGGGGTCAGGAGAGCTGGCCTTGGATGGGTTGGGCTCCTTCCTAAGGTTCATGGTGAGCAACTCATCTACTATCTGAGCCTACAACCAGGATTCTGAATTGACTCACCCCAACATCTACTCAATTTCTTTTCTTTTTTTTTTCAATTGAAAACAAATTCATACAATTCATCCCAATCATTTTCTCCTCCTTCTACTCCTCCTACCTCCTGTCCCACCTACCATCTCCCCTAGATCCACTCTACCTCCATTTCCTCTTCAGAAAAGAGTAAGCCTTCAAGAAAGGACAGCCAAACAGGACAAAATGAGATAGGATATGGCAAGGTTAACGCCCTCATATGAAGATTGGACAAAAAGAGGAAAAGAATCTCAAGAACAGGTAAAAGAGTCAGAGATACCTGCTCCTACTGTTAGTTGTCCCACAAAAAAAAAAAAGCTAACAGCCGTAATATCCATGCAGAGCCATGCAGACTGATGCAGGCCTCATGCTTGCCATTTCAGTCTCTGTGATCCCATATGATCTCTGCTTAGTTTATTTGTAGGCCTGTTTTCTCCTGGTGTCCTCCATCCCCTCTGAATCCTACAGTACTTCCTACACTTTCCAGATTTTAAAGAAAGTTGAGTATATACAACTGAGATACAAATACCACTTTAAAATCTTGACTGACATTGGTTACTGAATAAAACTAAATTCACTAGTTTAAACAGAAAATGGCAATAAATCATAACTTACTTAAAAAATTTTTAAAAATTTAAACATATATAAAAATATAAATATATATGAATTCCTCCCAATCAAATTCTTTTATAGAAATAATCTCTATGAACAATAATCTAGGTTGTGATCATTTCAGAAGTTTTATTGGCCACAAGAGAAAATAAGTAATTTCTTTAAAATGTCATAACAGTTTCAACAAAATGAAATTGATACATTCTTGACATTTGTTTTGAAATCAAGACAGTGGTTTTGCATATGAATTTGATATTTTAGAAAGAGTCACATAACTCCATTTTTAAGTATTAACTATGCTGTTTAGATATGGTGTTTGGGTGAGGCAATTAATGTTAGGTACAGTATTGAGAATGGGATCCCTATAACTGAATACTCATGGCATTATGTGATAACAGATGACTCATCTACCTACCCCATATCTCTTAGCATACAATGACTTGCACCTCATCATAAATTAGCCAGAGATGTGTTCAACACTCGATGTGTAATCTTGACCTTGGATCTTAAGAACTTTGATCAAAAGAAATATCTTTGAATATCACTAAGTGTATAGTGTTATTAGTATCCAAAACAATGGACAATAAAAATCAACTTCTCTAGTATTTACATTGTTAAATACATTTCAGCAATATACTTTTGTAGATACAGTAGAGAGCAGATCGGATTGATTTTTCCTAAATCTTCCACTCAGGATAGTCTTTGAAATTGTGCACATCTAAGCATACTAGAAAGTATTTTAACTAGTTAAGTGCTTAATTATCAGTTGTGTTTGTATATATGTGTGCACAACACACATATGAAAATCTAAAATATTTGACCAACTCAAATTCAAACATATTTATTTTTCTAATAAATTTTATGTAAAAGAAACTAAAAATTACATTTTTGAACATGGAGAACCATTACATCTAAGAAGCAAATTTTAAGACACTTGGCTTATCCTATACATTGAATATATTAAATTTTGAGTTGAGTATATTGGTATAGAACTAGAAAAGAATTTGGTTGTATTAATCTGTCTTCTGAAAATGGCTAAATATGATAGGGAAAGCAGCTTTATCTGAGCATTAATAAGCATTCTCTCTATAAAGTCTGTGTTTTCTCCTTTAGAAAAGTAATTTCATCTTATTTATGTGGTGCTTACTGGAGAGTAAAATTTATTAGAGGGCTGTGCTTGGTCATGTCAAGAAAATCTATAGTTGACAACTAAAAGATTACACTTTTAGAAGATGTCTTTTTTTGCCGTACTTAAATTTGACCCAGAACTTTTGTAAAATGACATATAAAATAAAGTCTTAATTCAACATCAGTGTTAAATAGAATGTTGTTTTAAAGTACTGATGAGTAAAATGATGTTGTAATTATATAATGCAGCCTTGTTTTCTCTTTAAAATATAAATTTTACAGACAAACTCCCCAAATCATCCAACTGTAAAGAAAAATATGAAATAAATAACAGAAACTCTCTAAATGAGCATTGATTCTTAAACCTGAGCAAGCTTCTAGAATTGTCACATTAAATATTAGTTAGTTAAGCGTTGCATATTTGGGTTACTTTGTTCATGCCAAAAGTAATCTAACCAAATAAATTCTAAAGTCAGTTACTAATCCTGTAAATGATGACCTAATTTCACATGTTGTGGACAGACACAAGGGAAAACAGAAAATCTGAAAAAAAAAATCACCGTCTTTTAACATTATTAAATGAAAAGGGGAATAAAGATAACAGGTCATTGAAGACTGAAGTAAAACAATGTCTTCTGGACATAACAGGCCTGTTGTACTCATGAAATTATAACAGCTATGGTTGTCTATACAAGATGAAGCCAGTCAACATTCTAGTATGGATGGAAAGAGTGTCAGTAGTCACCATCTCTAACTGAGGACCTATTGACAGTTGATAGCTTCTATGGGAAGGGAATTCAGTTCTCTCTAAGGATGCGACCTCTGGTAGGAGGACCATGTTCCATATGATGGTCCCCACACCCACAAGTATATGGGCAGCACAAATTGTTCCCAGTGAGTTATTTTTTTATAAAGTAAAAGAGGTCATGAATTTGGGAAGTATGAGATTAGGTTGGGTCTTAGTGGAGTTAGGAAAAGAAATGAGAGAGTGAATATGATCAGAATGCATTACATGGAATTCTCAAAAATTTAACGAAAATATATATTTACAAAAATTCATGTCTAATATTAATGCATATTAGAAACTAGGATATGAAAAATATTTCAGAATTACTCATTGACACAGATTTTCTAGCACAGTATATTTCCATGACTTCTTTAACAATCTCAGTAGAAGGAGTTCCTTATATTCTTACTACTAATAAAAAAGCTGTTGCTAACTGATGCTTAGAAAAATATTGCTTATTAGAAAAATATTAGAAAAATATGCTTAGAAAAAAATTATCTAGAAAAATGTTCTGCTTTCCTTAGCTGAGTTTTCACCACTCTTTTGAGATCTCTGAATTTTTTTCTTTTATGAAAATCTAACTCAAGAATTGGAAAGTTGTCTCAGTGGTCACGAAAACTTGCTGGCCTTGAAGAGGACTTGCATTTTCTAGAGAATTCCAGTTGCAGAAGAAGTGGGGCCTTCTGGCCTACAGACATGTGGGTAGGCAAGACATTCATATATGTATGAAAAACTAAGTAAATCTGAAAAACGAAAATCTAACTCGAACATTTAAGTGATGGACAATTATGTTATCTGGATTTTGAACACTGGTATGGTGATATTTTATTTGTTCTGAAATGTGATTTTATTTGTATGTTAATAAATAAAGTTTGTTTGGAGATCAGAGGTCACAGCAAACCATAAGCAGAGTCAGGTGGTGGTGGCACATGCCCTTAATCTGATCACATGGTAGGCAGAGTCTCTGTGTGGTCAAGGACATAGCCAAGCATGGTAACATGAACTTTTAATCCCAGAACCAACCATAGAGACCTGGAGGTCTGTACTATTGGTGAAATTATTAAGGCCACTCCAAGCTTCGGCCAGGACTGAACCATAAACAGTGGTGGGACCATGGAGGCAGTGGCTGCTACTCTGAGTTGCTGGCTTCTTCTCATCGTGTTGATGACTGCAATGATGCTGCTACCTGGGACGAAGGGTTTAGTGCTGCTGGTTCAGAGAAGAATTGCCAGGACCATCGTGTTACAAGGAAGCATCAGCAAAGGTCAGTTTGGAAAAGTTTGGCAAGACAAATGGTGGGGAGAAATTGCTGTGAAGATTTTTCTGTTCTAGGGAAGAATGTTCATGGTTCTGAGAGACAGATATTTATCAGACTGTGATTGCTCCAAACCAGAGAGGAGGCAAAAAAAAAAAAAAGTCTGCAGTGAACCATGACCACGCCTAAAAGCAACTTTAAAATCTTCAAAAAGAAGATGAGACTCCACAAAGATGATTCTACATGGAGTATGGTAAAGCCATTAAGCCAATTAACACCATGGAAAAATCGACTTTGGACTACAAACTGGTCAGGACAATTTTGAGATGGCTAGCTGAGATAATCCAGCCTGACAGACTACTCAAGCAAGGAATTATGACAAGCCCTGAACTTTCCTTTTATGCAGAGACTGGACAAATGATACAGGACTTGACAATTAACCCCAAAATTTTCTTTTCAAGATTCCCTAAAGATAAAAAAAAAGGAAAGCAAAAAGGAAAAGAGAATAAGATATGAAATAGATCATTGAATCTACTCTGAGAAAAAAGATAAAGAAATAATAGGATAAATAGGTAGATCACTGAATCTACACTGAAGAAAAAGGGGAAGATATAAAAATGACAAAAGGTAGACTACTGAATCCATTACGAAAAGAAAAAAGAGAGAATATGGTTATGATAAGATAAAAAGGGAGATTATGGAATCTACTTTTAAAAAGGAGCTACTTGTTTTAAATAAGATAAGTAATGAAATTTTTTTGTCTGAGTTTATCAAATGTTACTGGACTGGACATTGTCATGCATTAATGGAGTTTTTTTATCTGAATCTGTCAAACATTAATGGACTAGACATCATTAATGTAATCTTGACTGTGTATATTGTATATACTTACTGGATATAATTTTTCTTGTATTAGTTATAAACTTTTTTAAATTTTAGACAAAAAGAGAGGAAATGTGGTATTGTATTCCCCAAAATATTGTGCATGCTAATAAACTTATCCAGGGTCAGAGACAGAACATCCACAATATTAAACATAGAAGATAGGCAGTGGTAGCACATGCCTTTAATCTTAGCATTCCAGAGGCAGAAATCCATCTGTTCAAGGATACAGCCAAGCATAGTGACTCACACCTTTAATCCCAGAAAGCGAGCCTTTAATCCCAGGGAGTGATGGCAAGAACAGAAAGATATATAAGACATGGAGGCCAGAAACCAGCAGCATTTGGCTGGTTAAGAATTTGGCTGGTTAAGCTTTTAGCTGGTTAATCTTCAGGCTTTCAAGAGCAGTTCAGCTGAGAACCATTGGGATGAGGACACAGAAGCTTCCAGTCTGAGGAAACAAGATCAGCTGAGAAGTTGGCCAGGTGAGGTTAACTGTGGCTTGTTCTCTCTCTCTGACCTTCCAGCATTCACCCCAATAACTGGCTTCAGGTTTGATTTTATTAATAAGACTTTTAAGATTCATGGTACACTGTACAGACAGGTATTGACAAGGAAGTGGTATGGCTTAGAGCCAATGAGTAGGCAGAACAGAAAGACAATAAAAATATAAGTCAGACAGGAAGAAACTCTCTTTCTGGGGAAGCTACTTCTGGTGGTAAACTAAAGTTACTCATGGCTATTGCTCTGATCTCTTTGGCTATTTCCTCTGTATGTGGCTTTGTGTTTCTTATTTACTAAGACTGTTTAGAATTCTGTCTACACAGTGGTGCAAGAAAACTCAGAAAACCATTGCAGTCTGGGGTACAGAGTGAGATCCCATCTTGTATACCACCTAAATATTATTTAACTCATGGCATAAATGATATACTTGTTTCATGTAGCTGATGTTGTTCCTACAAATTTTTGACAAAAGAATTATGAGGTTTACAAATAATTATGAAGTTTACATCCTTCTTTTCATTTAGGTACAAATGAGGTAGTTGTTCAGTTTATTCTCAATTTCTTAATTAGTATTGGCCTCACTTTGGGTGCCAGATGTAACAAATATTGAAATTGTTCCAGTATAGTAGAAACTTGGGAGTCAGAAATTGAGATAAAGACCTGATAAATCCAAGGACAGCAGAGAGTCCACTTGCTGACCCTCTCTCCACGTTTTCCTGAACCATCGGCCCTGGAATCCCACCTGAAATTGCAATGCCCCTCTTGCCTCTTCCCTCTAGCAGACCTCCTCAGTCCTCCAAGAACTCTTTGGCTAATCCAGATCAGCCAATTGCTGACTCTGTCCATTGATTCAAGGTGGTTTTGTTGGTACAGTGGAATGGCTGAACAAGCAGTTCTCCCACAACATTTACCATTTTTTGTCTAAACAAAAAGGAAAGTTTTTAACTCTAACATAGTAAAACTATATACAATAAGAACCTTTATCTGTGGGTCTCTCAATGTTTGTCTTACGTAGAATTCATTGAGTTTCCTAGATGAATAGTATTTTTCCACACAAAAGTTGAAAAATGATTAGCCATTAGTATTTTAAATATTTTTTGTTCTTTTATCTTTGTCCTCCTTTCTGTCATTCACATTATTTATTATGTTGAGATACTTAAAATGTCCTTCATTTCTCTGTGGCTTTACTTAGTTTTCTTCAGTTTCTTTGTTCTATTAGAGTTTTGACTTATAAAATGTTTTGAGACTCATTTTCTAGATTTGTTAAATCATCTGCTCACTTTCTCTTTGATTTCTAAAGTTATAGTTGTTTTTTTTCAAATCCAAATTTATATGTTTTGAATTTTTTCTCTTGATTAATATTCCCTATTTGTTACTTAATCAATAGTATTTAAGTTCATGAAGCAGAAGTAGGCACATCATTAGTCATAGATCCATTTTTGAACACATAACTATTTGGCATCTGCTATATCCAAGATCTAAACACTCCTACAATTTTTTGTCAACTCCATTTTTGTTACTGTTTCTTTTCCTGGCTCATAATTTCCTGTTGAAAATGAAACTTTTTAGAATTACATTAGTACATTAAGAAATTGATCCGTACACCCATTGTGTTACTGCAAGTAAAACAATGCACGCCATAAGGTATTAACACTCTGTGGTTCTCTTCATATGAAAGTATGGAAAAATAAATTAACCATTGTCTAGGGCTGTGCAAAGTTTATCAGTTTTTGTTTAAAGTAATGCAAATTTTCTACAATTTGTAAATTAGGTCAATATATATGTAAATACTTCACAAGTATTTAATTGCCAAGTTTAAATTTCTAAATGGTGGCCTGGCGGTGGTGGCGCACGCCTTTAATCCCAGCACTTGGGAGGCAGAGCCAGGCGGATCTCTGTGAGTTCGAGGCCAGCCTGGGCTACCAAGTGAGTTCCAGGAAAGGCACAAAGCTACACAGAGAAACCCTGTCTCGAAAAAAACAACAAAAAAAAATTTCTAAATGGTATACTATATGAATTAAACATTTTAATATTAATATGAAAGAATTCCACTGACTCCACTTTAAATCTCCTGTCATGGTTATCTGTCAACTACAGATTCTGATTTAGAAAAATATGGCAATGTTATCTGACTCCATCTATAAGTAATAGATTATGGGTATTGGTAAGTAGTGGTAGAATCAAGATACAGAAGAAATGATTTTGAGGTCAGTGATAACAGGGGGTGGAATTAAACCTGCACATACATTTTTAAAAATAATGTTTTTGTTATCAAAAGAATATGTTACACTACCTGAACTACAATGAGAAACCAATAGGATGTGATAGCAGTTCAAATAACACATTTTCAACAGCTGGTGATTGAAGCACTAAAATACTTTCAACAAGACATAAGTTGTACACTTCAGAACATTTTCAGTTGTAATTTCATAGGAGCCATGTCTCAGAAGTTTACAATTAATACTGACCCATTAAAAATAATAGCAAACAGGGACTGGGGGCGGGGGGGACTACTCACTGTTTAAGAAGACTTCTTGGTATTCCAGAGAATACAAGTATGGCTCCCAGTATCCATGTCAGATGAGTCCCACCTGTAACTCTAGCTCCATGATATCTAGCTCCTTTTTCTATACTTTGTAAGTAATTGCAATCACATGTTCATATTCCCACACAAGACATACACATGTACACATAAATAAATAAAATGAATATTAACATACATGCCAACATCTTCTATTATCTAAACTAAAGTCAATTGCTCTTTTTTCTTTATTTCCACCTTTCTTTTTATTATTACTATTTTTATAACTCTGTTTGGTCTGTATGTTTCTTGTGCATTTTCAAGGCTAACCACTTGGTATTGTGTAACCAATTGGTAGGCTTTTCCCTGGGGAAGACTATTTCTCCCATTGTCTGTATTCCTGAGTTGCCCATAATTCTTTGTGTAGGGCTGAGGCCTCAGAGTTTTCCATGTTTCCTACCCCTTCCCTTTTTTTTGGTTTTCCTTTTGCATCTCATACTTAAGCAGTAATGTTTGTGAGACTTTATGGATGTAGCTTCTGGTATTACTAAAAGCACAGTTTTACAGCAAACTCCCTGATCATATGGCTCTTACAGTTTTCTGCCCAGTCTCCACGATATGCATTTTGATTGATTGTGGTTTTTTGTAATAGTTTCCTTTTGGTGCAAAGATACATTTTCTTAATGAGAGGTAAGATCTATTCTTATCTCTAGGCATAAGGACAAACATTTAAAATGTAGTTAGGAATTATGTTGGTGTAGCAAAATGGTAGTTGTACATTCTCCTTTAATATCTATTGCTATTGCCCTTGGTTTGTCCCTAGAGGTGGAAGATAAGTCCTTATTGCTCAAGACCCCATGCACTTCAGAAATAGGCCAAGAGGCTAGTTGTCTGGAACTGATCTGAATGTCCCACACCTAATGCTAGATTTCATGGTATAAGAAACCACCCTCAAACATTCTGAAGGAGAAACAATAAACAGTCCTATCCAAGTATGATACCTATGAACCACAGCAACTACCAGTATGGTTCAATACCCATAAAGATGCAGTAGTGCCACACATTCCTTGTGATAACCAACAGTAGCTCTCTAATTGGACTTAAGATCTACTCAAGAGGGAACTCATGCCTGAGTCTAGAAACCTATCCAACTACTCAAGGTTACAGAAATCATGGATCTTAGTGGAAAAAATACAAACATCTCTCCTTAAAACCAAACTTGAAGAGTTCCTGTGAGTTAAGAGAAAAGTGGTAAAGTATACAGCATTAGCAAAGAAAGAAAGGAAAAAGAAAGACTGCCAGATATAATCTAAATGGATTTTGCTATTGAGGCTCAAGCAATAGAAAACTAGAAATGTTTTAATTTTCAATGAAATTTGAGTTTTAGTTATAAATCAATATTTTATGAAATGGAATAAATTTTTACTATTTTCCTTCAAGTTGTATTGTTGCTATATCTATTCCAATCTTGTCTTGAGATTTTATATTGAAATAATGCATAAAATCATTTGCTTGCTGGTGAACCAAACTATCCTGAAGGTCCATACATGTTTATTCATTAATTTTTTAGACTGATTCCAACTGAAATCTTGGGTACTATTTACACAATGTTCTCCAGAGTTACTTTACAACTTTGTCCACATTTTTTCTAGCCCTTTCAAAGGGTAATTAAAAAATTGTGTAATAAGCTTTTTGACTGTGCATCAACAGAAATATTTTCTGTCAATTCATTAATCATTATTTCAGTTTTCTGTGTATCTTGTTTTTTGTTGTTATTTTTTGAAATTGGTCATTTATATATCACAGTGTAGTCACCCCAGAATTGAATTGTCTCCTTCCTGAGTGGTTATTTTTTCTTGCTGAAGTCTGTAATATTCTACTGTATATATTCCATGCAATACATTATCACTTAAGAATCTGTTCATTGCTATATCTCAAACTAGCATTCTGACTCGTTTCCTTAGATGCAAAATGCATATTAATCAATGGAAGAAACAAATAAAAACACTTTTCTCAATATTCGCAGATTGTCTCTCCTGATGCAGTCATTCAACTCTTACCTGGCTTATAATGACTGTAGACAATAGCCCATAATGACTATTCAGACATTTCTCATGTGTTTTCTGGATATATGCTTTGCCTTGGGCATACATCATTTTCATTTTTATTTCAAAAATAATTTTTTTGTTTGTGGAGTGTAAAATGATACTTTAATCTATGTATTTACTTTGGTTAAAATGCCATAAACTATTTAAATCATGCATTATCTTTTATGCTTCTTTTTATGATGAAAACATAAAACCAACTGGCCATTTTTATGTATTCAGTATGATATTATTGATTATAGTCAGCATGCCACAATAAGAATGTCTTAAAGTTATTCCTACTGTTTAATTGAGATTTTGTATACTTTAACCAATGTTTGTGCTTCCTCCTTCTCCTCATTTATTTGCTGTCACTATTAAAATCCCCATTGCTACAAGTTCAATGATTTAGATATCACATTTATATTATATACTTCTTATTCTGTGCTTAATGTCAAATAACATGATGTCTACTAAATTCAAGATTTGTCACAAATGATAATATTCCCTTCTTTTTTAATGTTAAATAGCATTCCAAAATATACATAGCACACTTTATAATCAATACCATATCATGTTATTGTGATTAATGTTACACTGTACCTGTTTTTTCACTACACATATTTAATTAAATATGATTATATTTAAAGGGATGCTCAAGTCATGTGGTAATTACAGTTTTCATTTTTGAGCAAACTCTGTACATTTTTCTTTCTTTTCTTTTCTTTTTTTGGGGGGGAGGTTCGAGACAGGGTTTCTCTGTGCAGCTTTGTGCCTTTCCTGGATCTCACTCTGTAGACCAGGCTGGCCTTGAACTCACAAAGATCTGCCTGGCTCTGCCTCCCGAGTGCTGGGATTAAAGGCATGCACCACCACCTCCCGGCTACATTTTTCAATAGAAGGTTTACTAATTAACATTACAATGAGCATTTCTTCCTTTTTATTATATAACTCTTTTTTTGCCTTTCTATGTCTTTTTATTAATTAAGACATTTTTTAAAAAATTTTACATACAATCAAAGATTCCACTCTTCCCTCCCCCTGCTCCTCCAGCCTTCCCCTCCCAATCTACTCCCCCATTCCCTCCTGCAATAAGGTAATTTTTCCCATGGTGAGGTACATTTAGTAGAGGTAGGTCCAAGCCCCTCCTCCTGTCTTATGGCTGTGCGAGGTGTCCCATCATAGAAAGTGGGTTCCAAAAAGCCTCCTCATACTATGAACACCTGATGTTTTGACAAAGAAGCCAAAACTGTACAATGGAGAAAAGAAAGCATCTTCAACAAGTAGTGCTGACATAATTGTATGTCAACATGTAGAAAATTACAATAAGACTGAGCGGTGGTGGCGCATGCCTTTAATCCCAGCACTCAGGAGGCAGAGGCAGGCAGATCTCTGTGAGTTCAAGGCCAGCCTGGTCTACAGAGTGAGTTCCAGGAAAGGTGCAAAGCTACACTGAGAAACCCTTTCTCAAAAAACCAAAAAAAAAAAAAAAGAAAAGAAAAGAAAATTACAAATAGAATAGATCCATATCTATCACCATGCACAAAACTCAAGTGGATCAAAGACCTCACAATAAAACCAGTTACACCTGTTTTCATTGGTGCCTAGTATGTTTGCTCTGAAAACACACACACTTTCAAATGTTACATAGGTCCCTACATTAATACAGGTATATACTATGCTTTGTATGCAAGCCTGCCAAAGATGATTTTCATTTTATGTTTGAGCAAGTAAACTATATAGCAACTGTCCTGTAGTTTTTCTAGGTTTATTTCTTTATGTTTGTAGCAAGAATTTTCAGTGGTCTTCAGTGAACAAACCTGATTATTATTAACTTTGAATAAATCCACAGCCTTTCATTTCCTGTGAAAACAAAAGTATAATCTCTTTCTCAAAGTAATACATTTTTTTTCCATTTTAAAGTTAAGCCATTCTTAAAGTACCTAGGCTGGTTTATTTCAGCAGTCCCTGTTACAACCCCTTGTCTCCCAGCAGCTGTCGTTTGATTATCAGCAATCAAAAAATTCAAGGACTGCTGGGCAGTGGTGGCGCACGCCTTTAATCCCAGCACTGGGGAGGCAGAGCCAGGAGGATCTCTGTGAGTTCAAGGCCAGCCTGGGCTACCAAGTGAGCTCCAGGAAAGGCGTAAAGCTACACAGAGAAACCCTGTCTCGAAAAAAAAAAATTCAAGGACTACACAACTCTATGTAGCTTTATTCTTTTTATTTCCTTACTTCTCTCTTTAAAGGCTTTATTATTTTAAACTATTTTTATGACAGTCTACATTCTATTTCTTTTCTGTCTTAAGACTATACATATTTTTAAATACACTGGAAACTGTTCAGACATTGTTTTCTGTCTGGGTCTGTCTTTACTGTGCATCTCTAGCTTTTTCTGTCTGCATGAGCAAAAAAAAAAATTGCTAAGCTACTGCTGGATCCTCTGCTACTGCTTTGGTGGATGGTTGGAGGTATGTGACTGGGAACTGAATTCAACCCCCCAGCTCTGGAATTCCAGGTGCTCATGCTGCAACAGTTGTTTTTATTTAGCTTGCTACCTAATATGAAAAAGGCTAGTTAAGTGCTCTGCACTATAGCAGAGATTCTTAGATGAGTCACGTCCTTTTATTTTCTTTTTTTTTTCCTTATATTTTTTTCTCTTGGCTTTCTCAGGCCTTATGTGAAATATGGGTCCCATGTTGGGTGCCAAACTATAGTGGGCTTATTCTTTTTTGGGGGGCCACCTTTCAGCTCCCAAATACAGACATGGAGACTTATTATTTGTTACAAATTCCCAGCCTCATCTTAGGCTTGTTTCTAGCCAGCTTTTCTAACTTAAATTATCCTGTTTCTCTTTATCTATGTTTTGCCTTAGGGTCTTTTACCATTCTTTTATTCTTTCTGTATGTCTTACTTTCCTGCTTCCTCTGTGGCTGGCCAGCTGGGTGGCTGGGTGTTCTTGTGGCTGGTCCCTGGCATCCCTGACACCTTCTCCTTCTCTCATATTCTTTTTTCATAAGTGTTTTTATTTTGTAATTAATTTAATTTTACATATCAGCTATGGATTCCCCTGTGATCCCTCCTCCCACACCCAGTCCTCCCCCCCCAATCCACCCCCCATTTCCACCTCCTCCAAGACAAGGTCTCCTCTGGGGAGTCAGCCCAGACTGGTAGATTCAGTTGAGCCAAGTCCAGTCCCCTCCTCCCTGCATCAAGGCTGAGCAAAGTGTCCCAGCATAGGCCCTAGGTTCCAAAAAGCCAGCTCATGCACCAAGGGCAGGTTCCGGTCCCACTGCCAGGGGGCCTCCTAAACAGTTCAAGCTCATTAACTGTTTCACTTATCCAGAGGGCCTGGTCCAGTTCCATGGGGGCTCTGCAGCTATTGATTCACAGTTCATATATTTCCATTCGTTTGGCTATTTGTCCCTATGCTTTTTCCAATCATGGTCTCAATATCTCTTGCTTGTATAATCCCTCCTCTCTCTCACCAATTGGACTCCTGGAGCTCCACCTGGGGCTTGGCCATGGATCTCTGCATCTGCTTCCACCAGTCACTGGATGAAATTTCTATCATGACAGTTAGGGTGTTCGGCCATCTGATTATCAGAGTAGGTCATCTTAGGTACTCTCTCAACCACTGCCAGTAGTCAATAGTGGAGGTATCTTTGTGGATTTCTGTGGGCCTCTCTAGCACTTTGCTTCTTCCTATTCCCATGGGGTCTTCATTTATCATGGTATCTCTTTCTTTGTTCTCCCATTCTGTTCCTGGGACCTCCCGCTCCCCTAAGCTCTCTTTCCCCTGACTCTTGCCCTCCATTACCCAACCTCACCCCCAGTTTGCTTATGTAGATCTCATCCATTTCTCTGTCCCTGGGCGATCCCTGTGTCTTTCTTAGGGTCCTCTTTACTAGATAGCCTTCCTGGAGTTGTGAGTTGCAGTCTGCTTATCCTTTCTCTTCCCTCTCTCAAACCTAGCTTTCTCCTCCTATTTATTCTCTCTGCTGTCAGCTCCACCTACCCTTTATCTTTATCTTGCCTAGCTCTTGGTCATTCATATTTTTATTAGGCCAATCAGATGTCTTGGGCAGGCAAGATGAAACAGATGCAACACATCTTTACACAATTAAACAAATATAGCATAAACAAAAGTAACACACCTTCACATAGTTAAAGTAATATTATGCAGCATAAACAAATGTAACATATCTTTGCCTCATTAAAATAATATTCCACAACAAAAAGTACTCAAACTAATGAGCCTATTGAGGACATTTCACATTTAAATGACTCAAACAGCATTTTAAACATTTGCTTATACATGGATGTTTTTCATTATATCTACTTCCATAAAGAAACTCCCCTCAGCTTTTAATACCACAATTTACATCAGAATTTTAGTAATGTGTTTCAGGTGTTTGGCTTTGTCATCTATTTGGAATCTTTTCAGGAGCTATAATAAATTACTATTTTTATCCTAATGATATCTAGAATGAACTGGTCTTTGGACATTGCTGTGGGTGATAATCTTGACTCAATTAATTGAGATGAGAAGACTAACCTAATATAGGTGGCACCATTCACTGGATTTGGATCCTGGACCAAAAACAATGTAGAAAGTGAGCAGAAGACATTGATTCATCTTTCTTTGCTCCCTTACTGCAGATGTAATGTGACCATCTACCTCAAACTTCTGACATTATGACTTTCATGCATGGTAGATTGCATCCTACAGTTATGTGCCAAGATAAACTATTTCTCCCAAGTTGCTTGTGTCAGAGATTTTTGTCACAGAAACAGAAAAATAAGTAATAAAAGCATTGTCCACTACTTTTCAATACTAGTGCCTGCCTTCTTACCACCTTGTTCCCCACTGTGATGGTTATGGACTCACTCTCTGGACTATAAATAAGACCCTAATTCAATGTGTTATTTTATACGTCTCCCTTGTCATGATGTCTATTCACATCTATAGAAAACTAGCAGCAATAGGTGAATACTTAAGTAACCCTTGGAGAGGCTACAACAAATATATACTACAATGTTTGAAGATCTGCTCTGCCCCCCTCCAGAAACAGGGAGCAGTATCTTAAAATGGAAATATGATCTTTAAGACACTTGTGGATTTGGAGAAAGAAATAGAAATAGGCAAGTAAAAGTATCACAGAAAATGTTTTTCTTGACCCAGGAGTGAATTGCATATTGTAAACATCTCCCTATTTTCTAGAGTCAAGAAAATAGTTGGGGAGGTCATAACATAAGTAGAATACAGTGTGCTACTCATGTTATGCTAAGTAGACACATAGTCAGACTACCTTTTATTTGGTTTTTGTTGCTGTTGTGGTGGTTTGTTTGTTTGAGACAGGGTTTCTCTGGGTAGTTTTGGTGCCTGTCTTGGATCTTGCTTTGTAGACCAGGCTGGCCTCGAACTCACAGAGATCCGCCTTGCTCTGCTTTCTGAGTGGTGGAATTAATGGCATGTGCCACCGTTGCCTGGCTCAGAGTATCTTTTAAATATTAATTAAATATTAATCTTTATAACTGGGGAACACTGTTGTTCTTAGCCTTGGCCACAGGAGCTGCTGCTGCTGCTTTTTCTTCTTGTTCTTGTGATTCTTATTCTTGTTGTTCTTCTTCTTCTTGTTGTTCTTGTTCTTTTTCTTGTTCATCTTGTTCTACTTCTTGTCCTTCTACTTCTTGTCCTTCTACTTTTTGTCCTTCTTCTTGTCCTTGTCCTTGTCTTTCCCCTTCCCCTTCCCCTTCCCGTTCTTCTTCTTCTTCTTCTTCTTCTTCTTCTTCTTCTTCTTCTTCTTCTTCTTCTTCTTCTTCTTGATCTTGGTCTCATTCTTCTTGGTCTCCTTCTCCTCCTCCTTCATCTTCTCCTTCTTCTCTTTCTCCTCCTCCTCTTCCTCCTCCTCCTCTTCCTCCTCCTCCTTTTTCTTCTTCATTTTCCCCCAATGGGCAATGGTTCACATAGAGACTCATATAGAGGTCAATGTACTGAGAATAAATGACTGTTGAGTTCTCATCCCTAAATGGGAAATCTACATGAATCCTTCAAAGGTCAAGGAGACATCATGAGAAAGGAAGCAGAAAGACTGCAATTGCCAGAGAATGGTGGGCTATTGCTATGAAATGCTGTCTTCTACTTATGACACAGAGGGAGTAGTCATGATATCACTATAGGTCTATTTATCTATGGAAAAACCTGCACACAAAAGAAGACATAAATGTGGCACAGCCATATCTGATGGGAATGGCAAAATTCATAAATCAAGCACAGCTGCTTAACAAAGATTCAGCAAAGCTGAACTCATGCCACTTTTGGTCTTGATCTACATGTGTTGCATGCTTGGGGAGATTTTTTTATTTGTACTATTTGTGAATATTGAATTGTTGGAAAATTTCCTATGACTCATTTATGCCTTCTCCCAGGAGTGCTCCTTCTAAGCTTCCCCAGGAAAGTCCTGAGCATACTACCCCTCTCACGGTTTGGGAGATATTCTTCTCTGCCTAAAGGTCTTCCTTATGCCTTAGAGGTTGTGACACACATAAAAATCCAAAGGTCTCTTTATAAGGCTGTGAGATATTCTTGAAACATCTTCTCCTGTATTTACTCGGGAATGAGACAATCAAAAGAAGTAAACATTAAAAGGTCAACTAGATTCAGTGGGTTAAATCAAATCACAAGCCACAGATCAGACTACAAAGCCTCTTTCGACTATATACTCAGACAATTATGTAGCATACACAGCAACAAAGTTACTTTTGCTGAAGTTACCTCTGCCTTACACAGGGATTTATGTTAATGGAAAAAGAATAGTGTGGAAAGAAGATAAAAGAATGAGGAGTCAGGACCTCCCTTTCTTAGAAAAGTTACCTTGTACAGGGCCACTGTGGTATCTTATGACCAAGGAACAAAAGAATGCCAAGATTAGACAAATAAATAAATTCTACAAAGATATAAAATATAAACATTGTATTATGCTAGCATTTGAATAATAAATAATAACTACACCAGCTTTAGCCTGAGGATTTTTCATGAGGACTCTGACTCTTAAGAGTTAATAACATACTGCTCAGGACATGACAATCTACCACAGCTGGCTAATGAAATGTGGTCTGAGGTGATCTAGTTCAAGAGCTATTAGAGGAGAAGAAAATTATTATCTGGACTACAGAATATTCTTGTGATAATTTGGCAAAGACTCAAGATGGTTTTTTTTTGCTGCTATCTAAAAATGTTAGCCTTAAACTAAATTGAAGAGTATGGGATTAATGTCACTGGCAGAAGAGAGTCGAAGACAGACTAGTATTACTGTGTCACATGGTTATTAATGATGACTCTTACACAAATCTACAATGAAAAGGAGCAAATGAGGCAAAGAGAAATACAAATATACAAGTTGAGACTAGAGAACATATTTATTTGATTTTAATCTCTATGCTACCACTTTTGGTATTGTTTCTGTTTTCTGTATGATTACAACCTCAAGAAACTACTAAATAAGTGTAGTTAGAATGGTATATACAATATGGACTGAGTCTTAGGCAGAAATAGAAAAATTTATCCTTAAGTAAATGACATGTTGCTCTCATCAGACTAAGAATCACAATTATTACAACTTCAACATATACATTGTGAAAAACTTATTATGTTAAGATGATGAATTTGGAAATAATCCTCTTAAATTTATGTTACACTATATCATCATGATGAACCAATGGCTGAGGGGTCACCAACTGGATCAGGCTCTCTGAATGGGTGAGACAGTTGATTGGCTTGATCTGTTGGGGAGGCATCCAGGCAGTGGGACCGGGTCCTGTGCTCATTACATGAGTTGGCTGTTTGAAACCTGGGGCTTATGCAGGATCGCTTGGCTCGGCCTGGGAGGAGGGGACTGGACCTACCTGGACTGAGTCTACCAGGTTGATCTTAGTCAGTGGGGGAGGCTTTGCCCTGGAGGAGGTGGGAATGGGGGGTGGGCTGGGGGGAAGGTGAAGGGGGCCGGAGGGGGGAGAACAAGGGAATCCGTGGCTGATATGTAGAACTGTATTGCAAAATAAAAAAAAAAGATGATGAATTTGGAAATAATCTTCTTAAATTTATGTTACACTATATCATCATGATTATACTTTCAAATTTCATATCCTCTAACGATGATTTCAGTTGGTATACTAGATGTTCTTGGTTACCCCTTACATTCATATACATTTAAAATTACTAATTATTCTCACTGGTGGATTGGTTAAAGGCTACAATGTTGGATAATGCAATATAAGCATAGACACTTTGGGTCCAAGGGTATTAATAATTCAGATAGTATTATGTAACCTTTTTTTCTGTTCTGATTAACAAGGAATCACTGGGAAACTTAGAATCCACAGAATTGATTTTTTTAAGTGGAAAATGCCCTGTTCTCTACAACTTATCTACAACATCAACATTATTTCAGTACACGTTTATGTAGTATTAAAACTCTACAATAATTTCCAATATAATTCAGTTATGCTGGAAATGTGTCTTCTGTCATGTAACCTGTAAATTCTCTTTAAATATAATAATAATAATCTCTACAGTTAAAACCTTTAGTAAGCTTAGAAAGTAAATTTTTGTTGATTTTATTAAAAAAAACTCAGTGAGTTGTAAGAGAAGATATATAAATATGATATATTTTGAAAATGTCCAATATATATTAAAATTACTGATATTGTACTATTAAGAGCTTAGGATTTGATTTATGATAAATGGATTGCTTGAGGCATCCTGTTTCTTCAGTAAATGTTACCAATTATATTACCCATTCAATTCTGTAAAATAAAAAGCTGATATTTTTAAGTATTCAACTGATTTGTTTCAATTTGCCCAGTTAATAATATAGTGTAATAGAGAATTAAATGCAAGTTTTATAACTTAGATTTAGTGATACTTACATTTCACTAAAACTACTCAGTCCTTGCAGGCTTTCTGCATTCTTTCAGATAGGTTAGTAGTTTAGTGTTCAGGATAGTTTTTCTTAGATTGAAGATTGTATTGTTTAAATTAATAGTTTTTACAATCATGAATAATTCTTCCAAAAAACTATTAAATCATTGAAGCTTTTTGAAACAAAATTTTTACCCGTTTATTTCTAAGACTTTTTTAAGTGTAAAAATTATAAATGAAAATGTGTCATGTATTCATATTTATTCATCAATAAACATAGTTGGCATTGATTCATATGTTTCCTCATTTCAAAAAGATTATTTGTAATTATGTGTATTTTTTGCATAAGTACATGTATGAGTAGCACCTGCAGAGGTCAGAAGAGGGTGTTGACTCCTCCACTGTTGGTGGGAATGCAAACTTGTACAGCCACTCTGGAAATCAGAATGGCAGTTTCTAAGAAAATTGGGAATAAGTCTTCCTCTAGACCCAGTTATACCACTCATGGACATATCCCCAAGGAATGCTCAATCTTACCACAAGGACACATGCTCAGCTATGTTTATATCAGCATTATTCATAATAGCCAGAACCTGGAAACAACCTAGATGCCCCTCAACTGAAGAATGGATAAAGAAAATGCGGCACATATACACAATGGAGTGCTACTCAGTAGTGAAAAATAATGATATCATGAAATTTGCAGACAAATGGATGAAACTAGAAAATATCATCTTGAGTGAGGTAACCCAGACTCAGAAGGACAAACACAGTATGTACTCACTCATAAGTGGATACTAAATGTGAGGGAAGGGATAGTCAGACTGCAACCCACAACTCCAGAGAGGCTAGCTAACAGGAAAAGACCCTAGGAGGGACACATGGGTGACCCTGTGAAGGAGAAGCAGATGAGATCTACATGAGCACACTGGGTGTGGGGGGGTGGCAGAAGGCGAGGAGTGGGGCATGAGAACATAGGGAAATGGCAGGGTCAAGCTGGAACAGGGAAAGAGTGGGAGGGCAGGGAGGAAGATACCATAATAGATGAGGACATCATGGGAGTAGGAAGAGGCAGGGTGCTGGGGAGGCTCTCAGGAATCCACAAGGCTGACCCTACCTTGGAGTGCTGGCAGTGGTCCAGAGAGTGCCTGGACTGGTCTCATCTGGTGACCAGTCTACCAAATACCCTAACTATCATCATAGAGCTTTTGTCCAGTGACTGATGTAGGCAGATACAGAGATGCACAGCCAGGTGCCAGGCTGAGCTCCAGGAATCCAATCAATGAGAGAGAGGAGGGATTTTGCATGCTGGGAATGTCGAGATCACAATAGGAAGAAGTGCAGAGATGACTGGCCACACTATTGGAGGCCCATGAACTGTAGACTAGTGTCTGTGAAGCCCCCATGGGCCTGGACTAGGACCTCTGGATACGGAAGACGGTTATTTGGCTCAGACCTTTTGGGGAGCACCCAGGCAGGGGGATCGTGATCTGTCCCTGGTGCATGGGCAGGCTTTTGCGAATCTGGTGTCTGTAGTGTGGAGCCTTGCGCAGCCTTGGTACAGTGGGATGGGGCTTGGACCTGCCTAGGCTCAGGGTTCCAGGCTCTCCTGAATCCCCATGGGAGACCTTCATTTGGGGGATGAGGAGATGCGGGGTGCCTTGGAAGGGAGGGCTGGGAGATGGGAGGAGGAAGGAGGTGGGATCTGTGGGTGGTATGTAGAGTGAGTAGAAAATTTCTTAGTAAAGATAAATGGAAAAAATTTAAAAAAAAAATGAAAAAAAATGAAGAGGGTGCTATACCACCTGGAGCTAATGTTAAAGGTGATTGTGGTCCTCCCAGTGTGGAAGATGGGAAATGAACTCAGGCCCTCTGCAAGAGCACCAAATAGTCCTAATCAGTGAGCCATCTCTCCAGTCTCCATATGGGTTCTCTACATGTGTTCAGGGTATTTACTATCAAATTTCATGGGACAAGTTATCACCTATTTCATCTGACAGAGATCTGAGTAAATTAGGAGTATTTTGAATTCCTCTTCAAGAGGAGAAATATCAATTTTAAGACTATGTATGGAAAAGTTCACTATGTTTTTCTTTCTTTAGTTTAATGAATGTATCCTCAGAAGAAAAAATAATAAAATTAATTTAAATACTATTTCTATAATTAGAAACAAAGGAATAAGTAAGTGAATACTCTGGTAATTTTTATTTACTTTTAAATGCAATGTCCCATATCTGCATCACCATTAATTTGTTAAAACTCAAAAGTTGGTGCATTGCCAAGTTGAGAAAACTTGGAAATTCTGGACTATCATTGTCCAAGTGCAGGCATTAGAGGATTCCCACACCTAGCTCCTATTCTTTTTTAAAACTTTTACTGAAGTAATTTATTAATTATAGTGAAGTATATATGCAGATGTCATTATTTTTTTAATGTTTACGTCACTTCCTTTGATTTGTAAAAAGAAAATTGAAAATTATTCTAGCATATAGAATATGTGACCTTATAAAATTGCCTTTCTGTCTTAAAGTGTATGAGTTTCATAATGTATGTATACCTAACATATGTGCGTTATTAAACTTAGATCCAGTGATTTGTTGCCAAACACTTTTGGATGGATTTGTAAATGTTTATTCCTTTCTCATGTTTTACTATGCAAAAGTTTGACTTAAATTTTCACCATGTACCTCTAATATTTCCACAAAGTTAATCTTAATTGTGTTGTTGTCATCGTTGCTCATTTTACATAATGCAAATAGAAAGACTGAAAGAAAATGATGTTGATGAGGGCATATTGGATTTTGTGATATTGGTTTGATTTCCTTTGCACCACGATACAAAGGACTAGAGTAACTGGGAGGGCAATACTTAAAGCAGTGCTTCAATAACAACTTAGATTTGTTGCAACAAGGTACACCCAGAGATATCTCTCTCAGCACCAATACCAGATTTCAACATGAGAGCAGTTTCAGCAGAGGTAGATGAAATTCTCATTCATGTGGTTTCCTGTGTAAAAGGGATTGAAAAAGCTGCTGGAAGTGGCCACATCGTATTCTATAGGTAACATTGTCATAAGCACATATATAAGATCTTCAAGGGTTATCCTATTATGACTGCTAAGAATTTGTACCCAACGTTTTGTAGAAAGAAATCAGTGAAATTTATGCTATTTCTTTTAACTGAGGGTCTTTAGGAAAGTCCACCGTTGGCAAAGGGACACATTTAGAACAAAAGACACTATGAATACTTGCAGCAATGAAATACAAGAAAATTAATTAAATACTGGGTTTAATGTAGGAATTGATCTTGTGGTTAGTCTGGAAAATACCAAGGATCCAACAATGATCATTTCTTGGCCTTTCCCCCTCAATATTATTTTCCTACATAGCTTTAGTTTTCATAATCACTGCTTTCTTTCATTTTCAATTTTGTGGGACAGATACAATACATGCATTAAACCACATCAATTTCAGTTATTATACCTGTGTAGAAGCTATTGTCAGTGTAGAACAGTCTAAGAATAATATCTGTGACATCAGAAAGAGATAACTGGCTAATTATTTACTTATTTATTTTTCCCAACCTCACCTTCAACACTTAAGTAATCACTTGTATAATATTTACAAGTTTAATATTTCTCCACTCCAAATATGAATGACATAATCTCATACAAAAATTTCTGTTACTATGCTTTTCCCTTTAACTTAATCCCCTCCAGGTTCATACTAGTTTTCACAAATGACATTACTTTTTATCTTTCAAGTCTGAATATTTTATGTTATATTACTACCACATTTATTTTCTGGAGTCATATTGTTACTGAGAGAAGTTGGAGCAGGAATCTGGGAGCATGAACTGAAGAAGCCATGAAAAACTGTTGTTTTATCCCATCCAGGACCACCAGCCTACAGCTGGCACAACCAGAATGAGTTGGATACTCCCACATCAAACATCAATCAAAAATAACGCTCCACAGGCTTGTCCACAGGCTAATCTGGTGGGAAAAAATTCTCAATTGTAGTTTCCTCTTCCCAAATGATTCTAGCTTGTGCCAAATTGAGAAAAAACAAACAAACAAACAAACAGAACCCACACAAAAAGAACAGGAATAATGCATGAAATATCAAAGAATAAATAAAAACACAAACCATAAAATGATCAACAAAGGGAAAACAGTTCAAAGTAATTAATACAAAAGCTATAAGATTAAAAATTTGTTTCTTGTAAGTATGTTTTTGCATACATTAATTATATTTATATTAATTTGCAAGAATCACCACCATTGTCAATAGAACTATGTTATCTTCCCCAAATAAAACTCTGTAAACGTGGAAGGTTACAGGCAAACAGAGAAATCTGTCTTAATTTCCATAGACTTCCTGATTCTGTCTCTGAATTTTTTTTCTAGGAACTTCAAATAGGCAATACATAAAATATATCTAAACTTAGTAAACTTAAAATATATTACAGGCTCCATTTAATTCATCCAGTCATTATTAGAATAAATCTAGAGGTGTTTCTCTTATATGTGGTTGCTATTGTAGTTGGTTTGTTGAATTATGCTGCTTTAAAATGTGTAAATAGATCCTAGGCTTATCCCTGCTTTAAAAAATTTTAGTTGGGTACGATGCTGAACACCTTTAATCCTAGCCCTCAGAAGGCAGCAACAGGTGAATCTCTTTGTGTTTCACAGCAAGCTGGTCGATACAGTGAGTTTCAGGCCAGCCAGAGCTACATAGTGAGATTCTGTCAAAAACAAAACAAACACACAAAAAAAGCAAAAAGGAAGATGGAGTGGAGCTGTGGAGTTCTTATCAAGGGGCAGAATTTTAGCTTAATGTGATAAATCTGTATTATGTTTATAGGCATGGCTGTGTATTTTTCTACACTAGTATCATTTTCTGTTTCCATCAGTAGTACATTAGGGTCCCAGTTTCTCTACAGTCTACCTAATGTTTGTTATTTCTTTTCTTTTATATATTCTAATAGCTACCATAAAGCAAAGTCTTATTTCTTTATTTCAGTATCTGTTTTTCAACAACCTACACAATAGAACATCTTTAAATATTTATAGCTGTCAGTGAATCTTCTTTGTATGAATGTTTATTCAGTCTTTTGTTCCTTTTAATTTTATGCTTAAGTTTTAATTGTAGGAATTTTAAACATATTTTCTGTTATCTCCTTTTTGAAAAAAAAATAAGTTTGTTTTCTTTTTGTAGTCTCTTGGCTATGCTTATTCAGCTCTTCAGTTAAAAAAGTATTGCTTCATTTTTCTTTGTAGCATTGGATTTATGGACATGTAAGCTTTTATACTGTTTATATCATGGTAAGATTTCTTTCTCTGTAAAGTATAGAAGAGAATTATGCTGGGTACAGTAGTCTGCATTATCATCTGTGTTCCTTTTGAACTTGAAGGGCATATCTCCTACGTGTTCGGGCCTTTAAACTTTCCAATGAGAGTTCAGCTGTTGTTCTCATGGGTTTTCCTTTATATGTGACTTGTAGTATTTCTCCTGAAGCTTTCAATGCATTCTCTTTGTTTTGTGTATTTATTGTTTCTGATATAATATGCTGTGGGTAGTAGTTTCCCTTTGATCCTTTCTGCTGTTCAGTGTGCTTCTTGTATCTGTGTAGATACATTTTTCCTTAGATTTTAAGGGTTTTTTTTTTATGAACTTGTTGAAGATCTAGTCTATGGAATCCTCTTTGACCGTAATCTGAAGATTTGGTCTTTTCATGGTGTCTAACAGTTCTGGCATATTCCTTTAATTTATTTTTATTTTTTTTCATATTCCTTGCTAGAATGATCAAATCCCCCTACTTTATCTTCAAGAATTATTGAGGCTTTCCTCTGAATTTTTCATTGGGTTATGGAGCTTTTCAATTAGGTATTCATTCCAGCTTGAGTTCTCTTAAGCACTTTTCTCTCTTTACTAAACTAAATTCTCAATTGTCTTACTTCATTCAGCATGTGTTTGTGTTTTCTTGGGCAACATTCAAACATTTATTTATATCTTCATTAAGTTAACTGAGATGTTTATTCATGTCTTCATTGAAGTTTTTGAATTTGCAGTTGAAGTTTCTTTCTTTTTTTTTTTTTTAGTTCTGTGTCCTAGTAATTCTCATTGTAGAACATTTCTGCAGGACTAATGGGTTTTAAAAAGCACATAATGTGTTGGCCCTTCAAACTGTTAATGTTTTGCAAAGTGCCCTGGGCATTAGCACTTATTTTATTAGTTATGTGCCTGATGTATGAGTCTAGCCTCTCTCAGTTTGAGCCAGCAGTTGTACAGCAGGAGCTAGGCCTTGGAATGTGAAAACGGTGCAGGTAGGTCTGTTAATTTCTTAGATGATGTATGCTTCTTTGTTCCATGTGGTTTTCGCTGTTAATGAACATAATGTTTTATTTGCTAAACTTTGTATTTCATTTTACTCTTTTCATGTTTGTTATTTTGGTGACATAGGGAATAAATTACTGTCATTGCTTCATAAACAAAATATGTTAAATAAAATTCTATATAGACAACAGAACAGTATTTAAGAAACCATGTTCAAATGATATGAATTCTAAAATTACTCCCTACATGTAAGTTATCAACAAACTACAAATAAAATTAAGCTCATGTTCATGGCTTAGTTTGCTTTCTATTGCTAATATGGAAGAAAGGGTTTATTTGGCTTACAGTTTTCTGTCACAAACCATAATTGAGACAGATCAAGTTTTAACCTAGACAGAGGAACTAAAGCAGAAACCACGGAGAAATGTTGCTTACTGGGTTGCAATCATGCTTTGCTTTGTTTGCTTTTTTATATAACTGGGATCATCTGCTCACTGGTGCAACTACCTACAAAAGTATCTGCTCTCCCATATCAATCATTTATCAAGAAAATATCTCACAAAATTGCATACAAGCCAATCTGATCAAAGTAATTGCTCAAATGAGGGTCACTCTTCCCACATGATTCTAGCTTGTGCTGAGTTAATGAAAACTTAACCAACATAATGACGAAAAGGACAAGGAAAATGATAAAGATCAAGCAAATTTCCTGCCTAGTTCAATCTTGGAGGTAAATTGTTATAAAATAAATTCTTCAGATTCTATTCAATTATGTTGCTTAACTAAAAGTATATAAAACTTTTCTAAAGTCTACAAACTCACTAGCCTCAGGGAGCTAGCTACATTTCATTTCTAGTACCATGCATCATTTCCCTCCTGATGAGTGGGTTTTACGTCCAATTAGACAAAATTGGTTGTCACTAATTTTTGAGTGCCTCTTACTTGACCTTTATGTATATCTTCCTATGCTGACAATTATCATTGTTTCTAGGTGTTGTACTGAGTAGGACTGTTTAATTACTTCCCTCCCTTGGCAGCATACACAGTTGTTTCCAGAACCATAGAATTTCGATCACATGAAAGAGGCTTTCAGGACAGATCCAATAGTGTCTGGTAATCCCACTGAATGAGAATAAAGACCATTACCCAAATTCCTCAGTCAAATTAAGCAAGCTTTATTGTCAGTCAGGGATGTCTCCTTTAGGTAAGACTTGAAAACATCACATTGAAAATAGTAGAAGGTAGGGTTTATGTCCTCAAAAAAGAAAGAAAGAAACAAACAAAAAACTTGGAGGGTGGGCTGGGGGGAGGGCGGGGGTGGGTGGGAGGAGGGAGGACAGGGGAATCTGTGGCTGATATGTAATTAAAATAAATAAATAAATAAATAAATAAATAAATAAATAAATAAATAAACAAATAGGAAAACAACTTGCAAGACAAGGGCATTTTTAAGTGTTGGGGAAT
Source organism: Peromyscus eremicus (assembly GCF_949786415.1). NCBI lineage: Eukaryota > Metazoa > Chordata > Mammalia > Rodentia > Cricetidae > Peromyscus > Peromyscus eremicus. The sequence goes on from NC_081439.1 coordinate 38,971,276, forward strand.
TTCAGAAGAATTTTGGTTGTATAGGATCTTGGTTGATCTTTTCAAAGTTATTTGGCAGAACATTTTATCTTACAAGAGTACATTCAAGGCTTGAGACAAACTCCATGGGGCAGGACATGTCAAACTACATAAATATGTTAAAGCATTGTCAACTTGAATATTCAACAAACAGAAATGAACTTGTTCTGATCTTAGAACAAAAGGGCTTCTAACCTTAAGGTGGAGTCAGGCTGGTCAATCATGTCCCATAAGTATGTAGTGTCTAGACAGTTTCCCAGGGCTAATGAGGACATGGAATATAAGTGCATATGTATGTGTTATGGAATATAAATGTGTATGTATGTGTATGTGTTGTATGTGAAAACAGAGAGGAGAATTTATATAACAAATAAAATCAAGAATGGGATAATGGGAGGGATTCAAGGCAGCATAGCTGGGAGGTGAGGAAGAAAGGAAGGATATTATAATTCCATTTCAATTAAAAACATTTATTAAAAGCATATAGAATTTTGAACTGAGCAGATTTTTGTTAGTTTTCTATTATGATTTTAAAGTCCAGACTACTACCTTTGATATAGTCTAGAAATAGTTGCTCATGTAAATATTTCAAGTCATTATATTAAATATTTTTTAATTTAAAAAAATTGTTTTCATTTTACATACCAACAACAGATACCCTTCTCATTCCTCCTCCTGCTCTACCCAGTCTTCCCTCCCTCCCGGGCCACCTTCCATCCCCTCCTCCAAAATGGTAAGGGCTCCCATGGGTAATCAGCAAAGTCTGGTATATTCAGTTCAGGCTAGAGCAAGCCCCTCCCCCCTGCATCAAGGCTGGACAAGGCATTCCATGATAGGTAATGGGCTCCAGGTCATGTACTAGGGATATGTCTTAATCCCATTGCTGGGATCCCCTCAAACACACCAAGCTACACAACTGTCTCTTGTATGCAGAGGGCCTAGTCTGCACCCATGCAGGTTCCAAAGCTATCAGTCTAAAATTTGTGAAATTTCTCTTCCCTCTCTTTGACTGGACTCCAGGAGTTCAGCCTGGATATGCATCTCTGCATCTGCTTCCATCAAGTACTGGATGAAGTCTCTAGCTTGTCTGGAGCTGTGGGTTGTAGTCTGGTTATCCTTTCCTTTATAAACATTTAGTATCTACTTATGAGTGAGTTCATATTTTTTTTTCCTTTCTGATTCTAGGTAACCTCACTCAGGATGATGTATCCTGGTTCCATCCATTTGCCTGCAAATTTCATGATTTCATTTTTTTTTAAAAAGTGGAGTAATAACCCACTGTGGTGATATTTTATTTGTGTACCCCAATAAAGCTTATATGAGGATCAGAGGAAAAAGCCATTCACTATATTAAACATAGAAGTCAGGCAATGGTAGCACATGCCTTTTATCCTAGCATTAGGGGGGCGGCAGAGATCCACCTGGATATCTGTGAGTTCAAGGCCACACTGGAGAACAGAGCCAGGCATGATGACACACACTTTTAATGCCAGCACTAACCACAGAGGTGTGGAGGTCTGTACAGATATGAAGCGATGTAGCTGGATGGAGAGAGCAAATGGTATAACAGAACAGAAAGGCATGGAGGCGTGGGTGTACAGGAAGTAGGTCTCTTTGGAGACTGAGGCATCTGTAAGGTGAGATTGGCTGTGGCATTTCCTATTCCTTTGATCTCTCAGGTTTTTACCTCAATATCTGGCTCCAGTTTTTTTTATTAATAAGACCATTTAGCAATTCATGTTACAATCCATTATGCATATTAACACATTTTCTTTATCCATTCTTCAGTTGAGGGGCATATAGGTTGTTTCCAGGTTCTGGCTATTATGAATAATGCTGCTTTGAACGTAGTTGAGCAAGTGTCTTCGTGGTATGACTGAGTATACCTTGGGTATATGCCCAAGAGTCGTATCATTGGCTCTTGAGGTAGATTGATTTTCACTTTTCTGAGAAGTCACCATAATGATTTCCAAAGTGGCTGTACAAGTTTGCACTCTCCTGATAGAAGTAGCGTTGAATACACTGGCACAAGAAACCAGTTCTTAAATACAGCAGCAGTAGTAGCACAGACACTGAGATGAACAATTAATAAATAGGATCCCCTGAAACTGAGAAGCTTCTGTAAGGCAAAGAACACAGTAAATAAGACAAAATGACAGCTTACCGAATGGAAAAACATCTTCATCAACTCCACATCTGACAGAGGGCTGACCTCCAAAATATATAAAGAACTCAAGAAACTAGACAGCAAAATACCAAACAATCTAATAAAAAAAATGGACTACAGAGTTAAACAGAGAATTTTCAACAGAAGAATCTCAAATGGTCAAATGATGTTTAAGGAATTGTTCAACATCCTTAATCATCAGGGAAATACAAATCAAAGTGACTCTGAGATACCATATTATACCTGTCAGAATGGCTATAATCAAAAGCCCTGATGATAGCTTATGTTGGAGAGGATGTGGAGAAAGGGGAACACTCCTACACTACTGGTGGAAGTATTTAAATTATTTTTAACATCTAATTTTTAATTGGTAAGTGTCATTGTTCAATTGATAATTAACTTGAATTATGAGGAGGCTTCTTTATTTGTTTATATACTTTTTTAGTTAATTCAGACAGGCTGGAATATCTGGGTGAGTTTAAGGACTGATTTGTCCATATATTGTATATATATTTAAGATATCTTTGTAACTATGAATTACATACTATAAATATTCAAATAGATTTTTTTTGCATTTTTCTTACTGCTGTGTCAAAATTAAACTGCTAAAGTAACAAAAGGTAAGATGGATTTATTTTTGTTCTGTGTTTGAGGGTACAATGACTGTAAAGTAAGGAAAGGTATTGTGACAGTATTATGAAATGACTGATCCAATCACATCCTCATTCAAAGTGATGAACACTTGTGCTCAGCTGCTTTTCACTTTTTAAATCAGTCATAGACCCAGCTCATCGAACGGCAACAAATACATTTAGGGTTTTGTGATGGCTATGTTTTGGTTGTCAACTTGAATATATCTAGAATTACCTAAAATCCAAGAATTAAGGGCAGACCTGTGAGGTATTTTTGCTTAATTTGAAGTAGGAATATCCACTTCTAATCCGAATATTGAGGCAGGAAGTTGAGAAGACACACCTTTAATCTAGGTCACACCTTTTGCTGGAAGGGCATATAAAAACAAGAAAGAAGGAAGCTTTACTCTTTGCTTGCTTTCTCTCACATTGCTAGCAAGTCCATTTATTCACTAGAATTAGAGCCCAGTGCTTCCAGATTACAGAATCAATTGAAGACCAGATGAAACCTCCAAACTCCTGGACTGAGCAATTTCTGGATTCTTGGATTTTCCACTCAGAGGCAGTCATTATTGGATTAGTGGGACCACAGTCATTATAATAAATACCATTTAGATAGACAGATAGATAGATAGGTTAGATAAGTTCTGTTACTCTAGAGAATGTTAACTGAAACAGGTTTGCCTCCTCATCATAATTAACACTATATAAATGCTCCCTCACATATACACCAAAAGGTTTCTCTCTTAGAGGGTTCATATATTAACTTCATAAGTGTACCTCTTGTAAGTTGAGACCCAAACATACCATGTTTAAGGTATAAACCTTCACTCTTTTTCCCCCTCTGCTCTTTTTCACATAATGTAAACTGCATTAAAATTCAATTTTAAAAATTCACATATTCTGTGATAGCTCAAACATTGCCCAAAAGTGTAACTTTAAAATCTCCTCTGAGATTTTAGCAATCTGACAATTGCTTTCTTGGGAGTCTCTATAGCACAAAAAATAAGTTATGTATTTATAGCATACAATGGTACAGAGTAAATATTCCCATCTATAAATGGAAGATGGGGGCATAGCAGTGATATCTAAAACCAATGAAGACCAAAACCTAGCAAATCCATTTCCAGGTACAGTATCTGGATCATACAAGAGAATTATTTGGCATACAAAAGTCTTAGGCCATCATCCCCCAAGCTAATCTGCCTACATGTCTGTAGCTTTCCCTGGCAGATATTCCAAGTGCCAAGATATTATTGAAATAGTGTATATCACAGTTCCTTATATAGTTTTGTTTCCCTCTAAAAGCCAATGAGCTGGGACTCCACTCTACATTTGTCTTAGTATTCTGGTCTTTCAAACATCTAATAATGGTCCATTAAGCTCTGCCTTCAGAATTCTATGTCTGTTTTAGCTCAAAGTTCCAATTCTCCCTCATTCCTCCCAAGAGCCATTTCTTTTTCCTTTTTTTCTTTTTTTCTTTTTCTTTTTTTGTTTCATTTTTAGTTTTTTGAGACAGGGTTTCTCTGTGTAGTTTTGGTGCCTGTCCTGGATCTCGCTCTATAGAACAGGGCGGCCTCAAACTCACAGAGATCTGCCTGACTCTGCCTCCTGAGTGCTGGGATTAAAGGTGTGTGCCACCACTGCCACCCAGCTGCAAAAGCCATTTCTAAATGATTGCTAATGACATCAGGTATGTAATGACAACAAACTCACTTATCCATACCTCTCTATATTAGTAACGTTACTTTTTCATTTCTGTGACAAAATACCCAGAAAAAAAAGCTTAAGAAAGAGTTTGTTCTGATTCAAAATATCAGGGAAAAAATCATTGTGGTTAAAGCATAGTTACAAAAACATAAGACAGCATGTCATATAGAGCTCACAGTCAGGAAGCAGAAGAAAACAAATGCTTGTTCTCAACACATTTTCTTCTTTTTATTCAGTCAACCCTCAGATCATGAAATGGTGCCACCCACATTTAAGTTGAATCTTCTCACTTCAATGAGCACTGCCATCTAAAGACTCCCTTACAAATGTTTGTAGAGTATTGTCTCTGAAGATGTTATTCTAGATCTTGTCAAGTTGACTATCAATGTTAACAATCACAGAGGGCATGATTCTTTATACTATAAAATTGTGATTTAGTTTATGTTAGGTTTTCAACTTTATGCATTATTTTCCTTTGATTGACTTTGCAAGTCTCCAAAACAAATGCAATAAACTGTGCTCAAGTAAAATTTTTCTTTATAAATAAATATATAACAAGGGACTGTAAAGATGGCTCAGTATTTTTGGGCTATGGTGCTCTTTCAGAGGAGTATTTAGTTCGCAACACAAACATAGTAGCTCACAATCATCAGTAAACCCAATTCCAGGGGTTACAACACCATTTTGTGTCCTCCAAATGAACTCATGCACATAGTGCACACACATACATGCAAGCAAATACTCCCACACACAAAATAAAAATAAGTAAATCTTTATACATTATTTAAAGTATAAAATAAATGTTCTTTCTCATTGTTTATAAAGTTGAAAACACAAAAGAAAAAATCTACTAAGAAATGTGGACATTTTGTTTGCTGATAATTTTCTTAATTAAGCATGAATATTTTTTTCTGTCATATTCCTGAGTACTAATGATTAACACAATGAAAAATAATCTGTGAATAGTCTAGTAAGATATTCACTTGTATCTCTCTGGCAGACTACATGGCTTCCTAAACCTCAGCCTTCACAACTTAAGCTCTTTTGAAATATGAACAGTTGGATGAGAATACAGAAACTGAGAATACAGAAACTGAGAATACAGAAACTGGCAAGGAGCCACTTTTTTTTTTTTTTTGATTTGGAGCCCCACTGAAAACAGTGTCAAAGCACTGAGGAACACAGCAACTGCAGATTTCTGATTCCTTCTATATCTGGAATAGCTTCTGAAACTCTTCCAAGTTCTTTTTTATCATTCCTTTCTCTTCAGTCTTTCAAACTTGCCTACAAATTGTCTTATCAGAACTGTGTTTCATCCTGTCCCTTAATTCGTCCCACTTGGATACTCGTTCTTTTAAAATAATAGGATTTTTTTTGCCTTAAAACTAACAGATTTTCTTATCCAAGCTTTGGAAGTGATATGTGCCTCAAATCTGTCCCTTTTTGTCCTAAGTTTTGAGATGTTTTTCCCAATGATTGCATTTGTAAATTTCAGTTTTACTATTCTGAGTCTAGTCACAAAAATTCTGAACCAACCCTTGAAAATAGCACTGAACATATGATTTAATATTTAACTCATATTTTTAAAAAATACTGTTAGGATAATAAACTAACTAAAAATGTTTGTAGAGATTGGATAATTTATCAAGTTATTGTCCGTGAAGAAGATTGATTCTCCTTCTTACAGAAGCTATTGACTGCTTGTGTCAATTTACCTAAGAATAGAACCTTGTGAAATTTCTCCGTCCGAGCTTTCATGTCAACTGATATTGTCTTGCTTATGCAACCATAGTGTGTGTCTTATTTAGACAACTATATTGTTGGAATTTCAAAGGTGTGGGCTCTCAGTCATGTCCAGAAGACACAAGCAGCAAGCAGCATGATTCTTTCCTTTAAATCTTTCTGACTCCATTACGTAACAATCCCTGCAACTTGGGTGAATCATTGCACTGTAGATGTATCAACTGGGATCAAACATCCAGTGGTCATATATTCTCTGCATTTGACCAGTATGGATCTCTGTAATTATCTCCATCTGTGGCAAAAAAAAAGATATTCTAAAAAGGGTCAAGAGCTACACTTACCTTTGATATAACGATATATATTTAGAGTATAGTTAGATAGTATATTGGTCTAGGAAAACGGCAATAGCAGGTTCTCCTTTAGGGTTTATGTCCTTCCCATCTACGGGTAGTTTTCTAGGTTTACAGTACTGGGTATGAATTCTCTTCTGTTCAATGGGCATTAAATCCAATTAAAGACAGCTGCTGATTACCCCAAAAATAAAAGTGCCAATCCAGTTTAAAAGCCTACGATACACAAAGTGACTTGCCACAATATCCCTAATGATGCAATAATAGTCTAAATACTTACCCTTATACCCACAAATAAACATAGTTCTGTCCCTTCATTAAAGAATATTCTTCTATCAAAAGATTGAGACAAATACAGATATTAACACTGACCAAATGCAGAAGTTGTTAACTTGTATGAGTTTTCATTTGTCAGTTGTTGGTTGCAATTAATCAGTGAATGGAGCCTTATTCAGAACATCCTTTACTTCAACTATATTTTATTGGTGCTGCCTGTGTATCTTTGCCGCTGTTTCAGTATTTCAGGTTCATATTTAATCTTTGATCCAATTGGTGTTGATTTTTTGCAGGGTGATATATATGCATTTAGTTTAATTTTTCTACATGTGAACATCCAGTTTTCTCAGTACCATTTGCCGAAGATGCTATCTCCCCTGTAGTATATATTTTAGATACCACCAACATGAGATGTTTATAATTTGAAGCACTCATATTTTGGTCTTTTAATTTTTTTCTTGTTCTATATATCTGATTTTGACTAGTACCATGGCATTTTTATTACTATACCTCTACAATACAATTTGAAGCCTGGTAGTATAATTTTTCCAGAATTGTTTATTTTGTTGAGAATTATTTTCAATATATAATGTCTTTATGCTTCCATATAACATTTTGGATGATTTGTTTTCTACTTCTGTGAAGAATGTCATAAAGATTTTAACTGGAATTGAATTGAATCTGTACGTTTCTTTTGATAGGATAGTCATTGTCATAATATTAATTCTATTAAACCATGAACATAAAAGTACTTTCCATATCTAGTGTCTTCCTCAACTTAGGTCTTCACAGATTTAAAGTGTTCATTTTATGGGTCTTTTACACTATTCTCCTTTGGCTAGGTTTATTCTCATATATGTTTGTGGCTATTGTAAGTAAGAGAGTTTCCAATATCTCTTCCTTTGCACATGTCTCATTGGTATGTAGAGAAGTTACTGGTATTTATAAAGTAATTTTGTATTCTGAAACTTTGCTGAAAAGTGTTGACAATTTCTCAAAGTTTTCTGGTCAAAAGTTTGGGCTATTCTATGTATAGTATCATATTATTGACAAATAAGGATAATCTGATTTCTTTTCCTATTTTTATCTCTTTAATTTCTTTCTTTTGTATTATTTCTCTAGATAGGGATTCAAAAAATATATCAAAAAAGACCAGGACTAGTGGACAGACCTGTCTCATTATCAATTTGAATTGTTTCAGGTTTTTCACCATTTAGGATTATTTTGGCTTTGGGTTATCATTTCTATGATTTGTAATAATGAAGTATGTTTCCTCTTGTTTTACTTTGAATAGAGTTTTTGTGATGAGACATGTAGGATTTTGTTAAGGGCCTTTTCTTCATCTATAGACATGATCATATTATTTTCGTTTCTAAGTCCATTTATATGATTTATTGCAATTATTGACTTACTTATGTTGAACCTCACTTGTACCTTTGAGATAAAGCAAACTTGAAAATGATGAATCACCCTTTTTATATGTGCCTATATTTTGCTTGTAAATATCTTATTAATATTTGCATCTATATTCATCAAGGAATTTGGCCTATAGTGCTTATTTTTTGTTGCTTCTCTACCTGATTTGAATCTGTCTCATTTTTAACTCACTAATTACTCCTTTGTTTGTGTTCAGTTAACTAAAACCCATGTTAATTTTTTTGAATCACTTCACCATTATTTTTAATACCTGAACATTGCTATTTACCAAAATACTAAATTTCTGTTTTTAAACCTATATATTGTGAACCCCTCTAATCCAAGAGCCACTCCAGTCAGGGCAAAAGGTAGGCTGACAGTGAGTCCATACCTCTCTTCCCCAAGATCAAATATCCATTCTCATCCCTAGCTCTGTAGCAGAAAATTTGATGCATTCTCGCTTTTTCTGTGACTCAGTCTCCAACTGATCACAAAAATATTCTGCATGCTTCCTACACCCAGCCCCTTTCAGTATGCCAGCCTCCAACACCAGTAGCCATTCCCTGGGAAAACACCATCTGATCAGGGACAGGGAAACAGGTAACACATAGACAACCAAAGGAGGTTAACTACACACATGAACACATAGGGAATAAATAAGACAGCAACAAATTCAAAAGAAGGGAAGCACACACACACACACACATTCAAAAAACATCATCACCATTTCCACCACCAACAAAATAACAATAATCATTAACAATTGATCATTGATATTTATGAATACCACTGGTCTACATTCTCCAACAAAAAGACACATACTAACAGAATGAATGTGAAAATAAGATTAATCCCACAACTGGATCCAAAAAACACACTGCAACATCAATGATAGACACTAAATGATGTCAAAACAGTTGGAAATTAATATTCTGAGCAAATGGGCTGAAGAAGGAATCTGGGTGTGACTATATGAACTTTTAATAACTAACAAAATATATTTCAAACTAAAATTAATCAAAAGAGATAAGGAAGGACACCAAATACTGATCAAGGGAAAAATCATCCAGGATGACATTTCAATTCATAGTATCTATTCCCCAAACCAAATGGCACCAACTTTTTAAAAAGAAACATTACCATATTTTATATAACTTGCTCACCCTCACACACTAATAGGGGGATTCTTCAGTACCCCACTCTCATCAGTAGACAAGAGATACAGACAAAGTCTAAACAGAAGTATTTGAACTAACAGATGTTATAAACCAAATATATCTAACAGATATTTACAGAACATTTCACCCAAACACAAAAGAATATACCTGTTATGCCTCATGGAACTTTCTCCAAAACTAAGCACATATTCAGACAAAAATTAAGTGTCAACAGATACAAGCTAATTGAAATGACTCCCTGCATCCTGTTAGACCACCATGGATTAAAGCTGAATATCAGCAACAACAGAAGGAACAGAACTTCCAAACTCATGGAAACTGAATATATCTCTACTGATGAAATTCTGGTCAAGACAGAAATAAAGAAATTGAAAATTTTCTAGAATTCAATGAAATTAATACATAGCACACCCAAACTTATGAGACACAATGAAAGTTGTTCTAAGAGACAAGTTCATTTCGGTAAACATATAAATAAAAATTGGAGATATCTTATACTACCAGCTTAAAAGCACACTTACAATCTCTATAACAAAAAGAAGTAATCTAGCCCTCAGCTCCCATCCTGCCCTGGACCTCCCATCTGGACAAGAGGTGAGTGCCTGGGTTCAGACCCAGAGAGGTCTGCCCCTAGATCCCATCCCTGGGCACCAGCCATTCTGGGGAAGACCTGTCCAACTTGGACCCAGGTTCTGGCCATCAGGCAGGATCCCCTCCACCCCCACCAGGAAGGTTCCCCTTCTCCAAGACCCCAGGTAGACCCTGCAATCTCCATGCCCTGCCCCCATGCCCATCTGCCCGAGACCCCAGCCACTTCCTGAGACTTAGAGACCAGCTCCCAGCTCCCATTCCGCCCCGGAGCTCCCATCTGGACAAGAGAAAGAGGCTTCCTGAATCTGTCAGCATCGTCTGGACTAAGAGCACTGATAAGACCAAAAACGAATCCACAAGGAGATGGGCAGATGTCAAGGCAGAAGTACATACAACAAAATGAAGAGCAATACAGCATCACCAGAACCTAGCCCTCCTCCAACAGCTAGACCTGAACAGCACAAAATGGAAGAAGCAGAAGAAAGCAACCTTATGAATAACATGAAGAGGGTAGAGGCTTATAAAGAAGAAATCACAGATGAAATTGAGGAAAAGACAAATAAAAAATGGGAAGAACACTATAAAAAAACTAGAGGAAAGGACAAATAAAGCAGAAGAAAACAATAAATCCCTGAAAGAAAATCATGAAAAAGCAATGAAACAGATGAAGGAAACAGTTCAAGACCTGAAAAGGGAAATAGAAAAAATGAAGAAGACACAAACAGAAGGAATGCTGGAAATAGAAAATCTGAGTAAATGAACAGGAACTTCAGATGCAAGTATAATCAACAGAATGCAAGAGATGGAAGAGAGGATCTCTGGTGTTGAAGATACGGTAGAAGAAATAGATTCATCAGTCAAAGAAAACACTAAAGCAAAGAAAGTCATGACCCAAAATGTCCAAGAAATTTGGGACACCATGAAAAGACCAAACCTACGAATAATAGGGATAGAGGAAGGAGAAGAATACCAACTCAAAGGCACAGAAAATATATTCAAAAAGATCATAGAAGAAAACTTTCCCAACTTAAAGAAGGAAATGCCTATGAAGATAAAAGAAGCCTATAGAACACCAAACAGACTAGACCCCCCTAAAAAAGTCCCCCTGCCACATAATAATTAAACAACTAAACGTACAGAATTAAAAAAAAAAAAGAATATTAAGAGCAGCAAAGGAAAAAGGTCAAGTGACTTATAAAGGCAAACCCATCAGAATAACACCCAATTTCTCAATGGAGACTTTGAAAGCCAGAAGGACCTGGACAGATGTAATGCAGACACTAAGAGGCCATGGATGCCAGCCTAGACTAATATACCCAGCAAAACATGACTCATGTAATTTGAGGCACAGACCACAGGAGGGAGCCCATGCCCAACACTGCCTGGGTGTTCAAGAACTGGAAGTTGAATTGCTCAGAGAATTAAGGTAGGACCAAATAGAGTTGACTGAAAAGAAAAATGTCAATGAAATGATTCCTAATTCTATTCTACTTTAATCAGAGAATGGGGTCTGTTTCACCATCTGAAACTACCTAAGGACTTTCTCTAAAAAACAGAAATTTTTCACTTCTTTGTTCCTTTTTCACTGGAGACCTGCATGAGTCATCAGTAGTAAACATGCAACAAATATACCCATAGACAGAGTGAACAAGACATTCCAAGACAAAGCCAGATTTAAACAATACTTATCCACAAACCCAGCCCTACAGAAAGCATTAGAATGAAAATTCCAACCTAAGGAAGTCAGATACACCCTCGAAAACACAGGCAATAGATAATGCCACAGTTGTAACCCAAAAGAAGAGAAGTACACACACACTACCACCAAAAAATAACAGGAATGAACAATCACTGGTCATTAATATTCTTAATATCAGTGGAATTAATTCACCTATAAAAAGACACAGGCTTACAGAATGGATAAAAAAGCAGGACCCATCTTTCTGCTGCATACAAGAAACACACTTCAAATTCAAAGATAGACACTACCTAAGAATAAAAGGCTGGGAAAAGACTTTCCAATCAAATGGTCTTAAGAAGCAAGCTGGTGTAGCCATCCTGATATCCAGCAAAATAGACTTCAAACTAAAATCAATCAAAAGAGATCAAGAAGGGCATTACATACTCATCACAGGAAAGATCCACCAAGATGAAGTTTCAATTCTGAACATTTATGCCACAAACACAAGGGCACCCACATATGTAAAAGAAACATTATTAAAGCTTAAATCACATATAAAACCCCATACATTAATAGTGGGAGACTTCAACACCCCACTTTCACCACTGAACAGATCTACCAAATCGAAACTTAATCGAGAAATAAAGGACTTAACTGATGCTATGACTCAAATGGACTTAATTGATATCTACAGAACATTCCATCCTAACAAAAAAGAATATACCTTCTTCTCAGCACCCTATGGAACCTTCTCTAAAAGCGACCACATACTTGGCCACAAAGCAAATCTCAACAGATACAAAACAATTGGAATAACCTTCTGTGTTCTATCAGACCACCATGGTTTAAAGTTAGATTTCAACAACAACAAAAACTACAGAACACCTACAATCTCATGAAAACTGAATAATGCTCAACTGAATCACCAATGGGTTAAGGAAGAAAAAAGAAAGAAATTAAGGACTTCCTAGAGATCAACGAAAATGAAGACACCACATACCCAAACTTATGGGACACTATGAAAGCAGTACTAAGAGGGAAATTCATAGTACTAAATGCCCACATAAATACATTGGAGAAATCTCACACTAGTGACTTAACAGCACACCTGAAAGCTCTAGAACAAGAAGAAGCAAAGTCTCCCAGGAAGAATAAATGCCAGGAAATTATCAAATAGAGAGCTGAAATCAATAAAATAGAAACAAAGAGAACAATACAAAAAAATTAATGAAACAAAGAGTTGGTTCTTTGAGAAAATTAACAAGATAGACAAGCTCTTATCCAAATTAACCAAAAGACAGAGAGAGAGCATCCAAATCAACAAAAACAGAAATGAAAAGGGGGACATAACAACAGACAATGAGGAAATCCAGAGAATCATCATTTCATATTTCAAAAACCTCTACCCCACAAAAATGGAAAACTTAAAAGAAATGGATAATTTTATGGATAGTTACCACATACCTAAGTTAAATCAAGACCAGATAAACTATTTAAATAGTCTAATAACCCCTAAGGAAATAGAAACAGTGATTAAAAGTCTCCCAACCAAAAAAAAGCCCAGGACCAGATGGTTTCAGAGCAGAATTCTAACAGATCTTCAAAGAAGAGTTAATACCAATACTCTTTAAATTGTTCCACACAATAGAAACAGAAGGAACATTACTAAAATCCTTCTATGAGGCTATAATTACCCTGGTTCCTAAAGCAAACAAGGATACAACAAAGAAAGAGAACTATAGACCGATCTCCCTCATGAACATTGATGCAAAAATACTCAATAAAATACTGGCAAACAGACTCCAAGAACACATCAAAACAATTATCCACTATGATCAAGTAGGCTTCATCCCAAGGATGGAAGTGTGGTTCAACACACAAAAGTCCATCAATGTAATATAATATAAAAACAAACTCAAAGAAAAAACCACATGGTCATCTCACTAGATGCAGAAAAGGCATTTGACAAAATCTAACACCCCTTCATGATAAAGGTCTTGGAGTGATCAGGAATACAGGAAACATACCTGAACATGATAAAGGCAATTTACAGCAAGCCAACAGCCAACATCAAATTAAATGGAGAGGAACTCAAAGCGATTCCACTAAAATCAAGAACGAGGCAAGGCTGCCCACTCTCCCCATACTTATTTAATATAGTACTTGAAGTTCTAGCCAGAGCAATATGACAACATAAGGAGATTAAGGGGATACAAATTGTAAAGCAAGAATTCAAGCTTTCCCTATTTGCAGATGACATGATAGTATACTAGAGGAACCCCAAAGATTCAATCAAGGAACTGATATAGCTTATAAATACCTTCAGCAACACAGCAGGATACAAGATTAAATCAGAAAAATCGGTAGCCTTCCTATATACAATTGACAAACAGGCTGAGAAGGAACTCAGAGATACATCACCATTTACAGCAGCCACAAATGATATAAAATACCTTGGGGTTACACTAACCAAGTATGTGAAGGAACTATATGACAAGAACTGTAAGTCCCTGAAAAAAGAAATTTTTGAAGAAGATATCAGAAAATGGAAAGATCTCCCATGCTCATGGATAGGCAGGATCAACATAGTAAAAATGGCAATTTTACCAAAAACAATTTACAGATTCAATACAATCCCCATTAAAATACCAACACAATTCTTCACAGACCTGGAAAGAATAATACTCAACTTCATATGGAAAAACAAAAAAACCCAGGATAGCCAAAAGAATCCTGTACAATAAAACAACCTCTGGAGGTATCATGATCCCTGACCTCAAGCTCTACTATAGAGCTACAGTAATAAAAACAGCTTGGTACTGGCATAAAAACCAACATGTGGACCAATGGAATTGAATTGAAGACCCTGACATTAATCTGGACACCTATGAACATATAATTTTTGACAAAGAAGCCAAAACTACACAATGGAAAAAAAGAAAGCATCTTCAACAAACGTGCTGGCATAACTGAATATAGAAGGCCGCAAATAGATCCATATCTGTCACCGTGCGCAAAACTTAAGTCCTCCGAGGACTGAGATCAACCTGGTAGACCCATCCAGGCAGGGCCAGTCCCCTCCTCCCAGGCTGAGCCAAGCGACCCTGCATAAGCCCCAGGTTTCAAACAGCCAACTCATGCAATGAGCACAGGACCCGGTCCCATTGCCTGGATGCCTCCCAAACAGATCAAGCCAATCAACTGTCTCACCCATTCAGAGGGCCTGATCCAGTTGGTGACTCCTCAGCCATTGGTTCATAGTTCATGTGTTTCCATTCATTTGGCTATTTGTCCCTGGGCTTTATCCAACCATGGTCTCAACTATTCTCGCTCATATAGACCCTCCTCTTTCTCGCTAATTGGACTTCCAGAGCTCCACCAGGGGCCTAGCCAAGGATCTCTAGTTCCAGATCCCTCATCATTGAATGGGGTTTCTAGCACGACAATTAGGATGTTGGGAATGGGGGGGTGGGCTGGGGGGAAGGGGAGGTGGGCAGGAGGGGGGAGAAAGGGAATCTGTGGCTGATATGTAGAAATGAATGGTATTGTAAAATAAATAAATAAATAAAAAACTTAAGTCCAAGTGGATCAAAGACCTCAACATAAACCCAGCTACTCTGAACCTGCCAGAAGAGAAAGTAGGAAGTAGTCTTGAACGCATTGGCATAGGAGATCACTTCCTAAATATAACACCAGTAGCACAGACACTGAGAGAAACAATCAATGGGACCTCTTGAAACTGAGAAGCTTTTGTAGAGCAAAGGATACGGTCAACAAGGCAAAGCAACAGCCTACAGAATGGGAAAAGATCTTCACCAACCCCACATCTGACAGAGGGCTGATATCCAGAATATTTATAGAACTCAAGAAATTAGACATCAAATTGCCCAGCAGTCCAATTAAGAAATGGGCTCTAGAACTAAACAGAGAATTCTCAACAGAAGAAACTCAAATGGCTGAAACACATTTAAGGAATTGCTCAACATCACTAACCATCAGGGAAATGCAAATCAAAATGGCTCTGAGATACCACTGTACACCTGTCAGAATGGCTAAGATCAAAAACACTGAAGACAGCTTATGCTGGAGAAGATGTGGAGCTAGGGGAACTCTCCTCCACTGCTGGTGGGAATGCAAGCTTGTACAACCACTTTGGAAACCACTTTGCAAGCTTGTACAACCGCTTTCTTAGAAAATTGGGAATCAATCTCCCCCAAGATCCAGCTATACCACTCTTGGGCATATACCCAAGGAATGCTCAACCACACCACAAGAGCACTTGTTCAGCTACGTTCATATCAGCATTGTTTGTAATAGCCAGAACATGGAAACAACCTAGATGCCCTTCAACTGAAGAATGGATAAACAAAATGTGGTACATATACACAATGGAATACTACTCAGCAGAGAAAAACAATGATATCATGAGGTTTGCAGACAAATGGATGGATCTAGAAAAAATCATCCTGAGTGAGGTAACCCAGACTCAGAAAGACAAACATGGTATGTACTCACTCATAGCAGGATACTAGATGTGGAACAAGGATGACTGGACTGCTACTCCTACTCACATCACCAGGGAGGCTACCTGGAAAACAGGACCCTAAGAAAGACACGGGGATTGCCCAATGACAGAGAAATGGAATGAGACCTACATGAACAGCCTGGACATGAGTAGGGGTAGTGAAGGGCGAGGGTCGAGGGAAAGAGAGCTTGGGGGAGCTGGAGATCCCAGCTGGATCAAGAACAGAGAGGGAGAACAAGGAATAAGAGACCATGATAAATGAAGACCCCATGAGAATAGGAAGAAGCAAAGTGCTAGAGAGGTCCACAGAAATCCACAAAGATACCTCCACAATAGACTACTGGCAATGGTTAGGAGACAGCCTGAACTGATCTACTCTGGTGATAGGATGGCCAAACATCCTAATTGTCATGCTAGAAACCTCATCCAACTTCTGAGGGATCTGGATGCAGAGATCCATGGCCAGTCCCCAGGTGGAGCTCCAGGAGTTCAATTGGCGAGAAAGAGGGGGGTTTGTATGAGCAAGAATTGTTGAGACCAAAGTTGGAAAAAGCACAAGGACAAATAGCCAAACTAATAGAAACACATGAACTATGAACCAATAGCTGAGGAGCCCCCAACTGGATCAGGCCCTCTGGATGAGTGAGACAGTTGATTAGCTTGATCTGTTTGGGAGGCATCCAGGCAGTGGGACCGGGACCTGTCCTCAGTGCATGTGATTGCTGTTTGAAACCTGGGGCTTATACAGGGACACTTGGCTCAGCCTGGGAGGAGGGGACTGGACCTGCCTGGACTGAATCTACCAAATTCAGTCAATCCTCAGGGGAGTCCTTGCCATGGAGGAGACAGGAATGGGGGGTGGACAAGGGAGGTGGGAGGTGGGAGAACAAGGGAATCCATGGCTGATATGTAAAATTAAATTAAATTATAAAATAAAATTAAAAAAAAAAAACAAAAAGAAGTAATCAAACCAAAAAGGAGCAGACAACACAATGTAATCAAACTCAGGCTAAAATAAACAAAATAGGAAAAAAAAGAGACTATCAAGAGGCACTGAAACAGAGTTGTTTCTTAAGGAAAAATTAAAAGACAAACATCCTCTTGTTGCACGAATCCTAAAATGATCTTATAATAATAACCCAGAGTCAGATATCATGGTTAAAGCTGAAAGATCAGAGAAGCAGAGCAAGCCACAGCCACAAACTCTTACCTCACCAACTCCTCAACCTGAAAGAGCGTGAGTTCCTGTCTCCTCCTGCCTTATACTCCTTTCTCTGTCCAGCCATATCACTTCCTTTCTCAATCTTCCTAGTGTTGGGATTAAAGGTATGTGATCTCAAGTATTGGTTTAAATATTAAGGCAACTCCACATAGTTAAAAGGGAGGTTTATTTTGTGGGGTAACTTACAAGTGAAGGGATAGGTAACGGGGTCTGGGAAAGATGAAGTGCAGTTCAGCAGTGTTCTCTGGAGAACTCTGCTCAGTCTACCTCCAGCATCCAGGAACCAAGAGAGCTAGCCCGTCCAGATCTTGGGTCTTCAGGGGTCCTCTCTCGGCTCTGCCTTGTAGGCATGACAGTTACAGAAGCCTGAAAGGGGGTGGTACTTCCAGGTCAAAGCTGGAATGATTACCCACTATATATATTCATATTCTCTAAGAAATAAAGCTTGCCTGAAGACAGAGCCAGCCTCAAAGTTAGAGGTCAGGCAGTTGTAGCTGGAGATTTCTCCAGTCCCACTGGGGCCCACAGCCCCTTAGATCCAAGTAAACACACAGAGAATTATATTATTTATAAATTGTATGGCCGTGGCAGGCTTCTTATAATCTAGTACTTATATCTTAAATTAATCCATTTCTATTAATCTATAAGTTGCCATGTGGCTTGTTGCTTATTGGTACTTTTACGTCTTCCTTCCTCTGTGTCTGGTGGGCAGCCCTCCTGTTCCTAGAATTCTCCTTTCTCTTTGTCCTGCCTATACTTCCTGCCTGGCTACTGGCTAATCAGCACTTTATTTATTAACCAATCAGAGCAACAAATTCACAGCATACAAAGCAATATCCATAGCAGGCAGTGGTGCCACACAACTTTAAACATTTATCCTACCACTCAGGAGGCAGAGGCAGAGATCTCTCTGAATTTCTGTGAGTTCAAGGTCACACTGGCCTACATAATATTAATCCAGTCTGAAAGAGAAACAGACCCAGGCAGTGGTGGCACACACCTTTAATTCTAGCACTTAAGTGTAGTTGGAGTTTTCTCCAGTCCTGCCCAGCACCACTTATAAAATAATCATTCAGAAACTTACATTAATTAAACTGCTGGGCCATTAGCTCAGGCCTACCACTGACTAGCTCTTACACTTAACTCAGCCTATTTCTGTTAATCTATATGTTGCCACGTGTTCCATGGCTTTACCTGTTGTCTTTACATGTTGCTCTGTGGACGGCAGGCTGACCTCTCCCCTTTGGCTTCTACCTCTCAGGCTCTCTTCTCTGTTTGTCCTGCCTATCCTATACTTCCTGCCTCGCTACTGGCCAATCAGTGTTTTATTTATCAATCAACCATAGCAACATATATTCACAACATACAGGACATCTCACAGCATATATATATATATATATATATATATATATATATATATATATATGTACTAAATGACACAGAGGGAAATTTAAAAGATCAGCAACAAAAAGGTGATATAAAAACAGAGACCAAGGAAATCCAAGACTCATAAGGACATGCTTTAAAAACCTGCATTACAATAAATTGAAAAATCTAAAAGAAATGGGTAAATCTCTTGATAGGTAACATTTACCAAGGTTAAATCAGGATCAGATATGCAATTTAAATAGACATATAACTCATAATGAAAGAGAAACAATCATTAAAATTCTCCTAATCAAAAAATAAATAAATAAAAATAAAAAATTTCAGGGCCAGATGATTTTAATGCAGAGTTCTAGCAGAGTTAATGCCAATTCTCCCCAAATTACTGAACAAAATAGAATCAAAAAGACCATTGCCCAATTCAGTTTATGAACCCACAGTTACCCTGACACCCAAACTACACTAAATACCAACAAAAAAAGAATTACAGACCAATTTTCCTCATAAACATAGATGCAAAAATACTCAATAAAACACTTGCAGAACAAATAAAAAAACACATCAAAAAGATCATTCACCATGATAAAGTAGGCTTCATCACAGTGATGAAGGGATGGTTCAATATACAAAATCAGTAAATTTTATCTACCATGTAAGTAAACTCAAAGACAACAACCAAATTATCATCTCAATAGACAAAAAAGTCCTTTGACAAAATTCAAAATCCCTTCTCGATAAAAGTCTTAGAGAGATTAAAAATACAAGAATATATCTAAAAATAACAAAAGCCAATTAAATCAAGTCTATAGCCAACATCAAACTAAATGGAGAGAAAATCAAAGCAATTTGAACTAAAGTCAGAAACAAGACAAAGGTGTCCACTTTTTCCATATCTAGTCAATAAAGTGCTTTAAGTCTTAGCTAGGGCAATAAAACAACTTAGGGGCATCAAGGGGATACCATTTAGAAATTTGGAAGTGAAAGTATCATCATTTGCAGATAATACATTAGTGACCCTAAATATTCTACTGTGAAACTTTGGTAGCTGATAAACACCTCATCAAAGCAGCTGGATGCAAGGTTAGTCCTCATGAGTCATGGAAACAACACTTTTCCAATTAGCCTCAAATAATATAAAATATTTGGGTATAACTTTAACCAATCTAGCAAAAGACTTATATGATAAAAAACTTCAAGTTTTTAAAAAAGAAATTGAAGAAGATATTAGAATATGGAAAGATCTTCCATGCTCATGGATTGATAGTAATAATATTAGTAAAAATGGCCTTCTTACCAAAAGCAATATACAGATTCAATGTATTCCCCACAAAAATTCCAACAAAACTCTTCACAGACCTTGACAGGGCAATTCTAAACTTCATATTGAAAATCCAAAAACCCAGGATAGATACAAAAATCTTGAACAATAAAAGATCTGCTATAGGTCTCACCATTCCCCATTTCATGCTATTTTTACAGAGATATAGTAATAAAAACCATATGGTTTGGGCATAAAAACCCAAGTTGATCCATGGGATTGAAATCCCAGATATAAACCCACATACCTTTGACAACCTGATTTTTGATGAAGAAGACAGAAATACACAGTGGGAAAGTAAGTCATTTTAAACAAATTGTGCTGTTCAAACTGGATGTCTGCATGTTGATGTAGATGTAACCAACCATCTTATTAAATAAGAAACACAGAACCAATGCAAAGAAGAAAGCCAAGAGGTCAGAGCTAAGAGCTAAAACCTTACCCATCCTCCTGCGGTGGTCCTACCTCTCTGAAAGAGAGCTACTTCCTGTGTTAAAGTCTTTATATAGACTTTCTGTTCTGACTTCTCATTGGTTGTAAACCCAACCACATGACCGCCTCGTCACTGCCTGTCTGTACAGACCTCCAGGTCTTCTATGGTTGGTATTGAGATTAAAGGCATGTGTATCCAATGCTGGCTGTATCCCTGAACACACAGAGACTTACCTAGCTCTGCCTAATAAGTGCTGGGTTTAAAGGTGTGCACCACCACCGCCCAGCTTTCCTATGGCTTGCTATTAGCACTGACCCCCAGGCAACTTTATTTATTAACATACAAATAACATTTTAGTACAGATAAAATATGTGGAAGAATGCAAATAAATCTATACTCATCACCCTGCATGAAATTCAAGTACAAATGGATCAAAGATCTTAACATAAATCCATATACAATGAACATAAGAGAAGAGAAAGTGGGGAATAGCCTTTAATGCATTGGCACAACAGAAGACTTTCTGCACAGAACACTGATAGCGCAGGCGCTAAGATCAACAATTAATAAATGGGAGCTCATGAAAATGAAAAGCTTCTGTAAGGCAAAAAACACTCTCATTTGGACAAAGCAGCAGCTTACTTAAGGGGAAAAGAATTCTCTATAGAGGAAAATCAAATGGCTGAGAAACACTAAAAAAGATGTTCAATATCCTTAGCAATCAAGGAAATGAAACTCAAAACTACTTTGAGATTCCATCTTATTCCTCTCAGAAAGGCTAACTAAATGAAGAACTCAAGTGGCAGCTCATAATGGTGAGGATGTGGAGCAAGGGAAACACTTGTGCATTCCTGGTGGGAGTGCAAACATGTTTAGCTGCTATGGAAATAAATACAGCAGTTCCTCCAAATGTTAGGCATTGATCTACCTCAAGGTCCAGGTATATCACTATTGGGCATATATCCAAAGGACCTGTCATCCTACAACAAGGACAATTGATCAACCATATTTACTGTTGCTCTATTCATAATAGACAGAAATTGGAAACCATCCTGATGCCTCTCATTAGAAGAACTGGTAAAGAAAATGTGGTACCTTAACGTAGTGGAGTATTACTCAGCTGTTAAAAAATGGCATCATGAAATTGGCAGGTGAATGGATGGAACTAGAAAAAAAAATCATCCTGAGTGAGGTAATCCAGATGTATAAAGGTAAATATTGTATTATTCATTGATATGTGGGTATTAGACACTAAGTATATGATAATCAACCTCTAATCCATAGACCCAGAAAGGTTAGGTATAGAAGAAGGGACTAGGTGGAGCAAAACATGATTCTCCTTGGGATGGAGAATTAGAATTGATTTTATCAGTGAAATGTGGGTGGGTCAGCATGCAAATTAGTGGATCAGTGGGAAGGGGGTTGGGAACATATTGTTGAGGGAGAGAATGTGAGGAGATACACCTAGAACTGAGCATTGGAGTTATGGTATGAAAACCTAGTGCTATGGAAAATTCTCAAAATATATGAAGGTGACTGATGAGGTCTCCTAATTATGGGGATGACAGAGTCCCATCTGGCCATATGTTGTCACCAAACAAATCTTCCAGTATAGGACTGGGTTCCATTCAATTTAGTTGTTGACCAAGGTAGTCCCATGGTAATCCCCACACAACCCAGGCTGTTACTAAGACAATGGGTTGCTCTCTGAAAACTGAATGTGGGTCCCCATTGCTGAGGGTAACGCCCACACAACTCATTAAATATAGAGAAGTTGAGCTGGTCCCTACATGGAGCATTCATCCCTACGTGCTAGTGGCTTTGGTGTGGTAAGGTATTCTGCAAGCTACCAAAAGAGAAATGTAAGCACCAACCCAGCCAAAAAAAAAATAAAAATAAAAATAAAAACCTTTGACCTACAATATATCCTGTGTGCAAGATATTCTAGGGCAACAGTGACACAGTACTTGTGGGAACAACCAAACAATGTCTGATTTAACTTAAGGCTCACTCCATGAAACAGAAACCATACCCAACCAACACTGGGTGGCCAAGAAATAGAGATTTGATAACCCAGAGACCCAGGATTAAACCAAATACTAAGTGTCAAAAATAAATAAATAGATAGATAGATAGATAGATAGATAGATAGATAGATAGATAAACAAACAAAACAAGTAACAATAAAAAAACTCCTAATGATATTCTGCTACATTCGTATATTGGTGCCTTATTCAAACAGATCAGAGGGAGTTCATCCAACAGCAGATGGGAACATATACAGAAACCCAGAGCAAGACATTATGCAGAGAAAGAAATCTTGGAACACACAACTCTAAATGGGATGTCTCCATCAATTACCTTTCCTCAAAGCTCAGGGAACCCCATGGAAACAGAGAAGGAAAGAGTGTAAGAGACAAACTGAATGGAGAATACCCAGAGAGCAAGGCCCTTTGAATCATCTGAGCAAGGCCCATATAAACTCACAGTGACTGAAGCAGTAACAAACAGAGCCTTCAGGTGTCTGCACCAGGTCCTCTGCATCTATATTACAGCTTTCAGCTTAGTGTTTTTATGAGATTCCTGAGTTTGTGAATGAGTGGGTTTCTGATTCTTGTGTCTGTCTTCAGGGCTATTTTCCCTCTGTTTAGTTGCTTTGTCCAGACTTGATGTGATGGTTTTGGTTTTACCTAATTATATTTTACTTTGTCATGTTTGGTTGTTATCTCCTAGAAGCCTAGTCTTTTCTAATCAGAGATAGAAAAGAATTGGTTCCAGAGGGGAGGGGAGGTAGACAGAAACTCGGAGAACTATAGGTAGGGAAAATTATAATCAGGATATATTGTATGAGAAAAAAAACCATTCTCAATAATCAAAAAATAAAAATATACTCTGAAGTTGAAAACCTGAACACATTATTATGAGTGTGTTTATTTTTAGGTCACACTGATTATTGTAATGTTACTAACATTCTAGTATAAGTGGGAACATTTATTGGTGACAGTTTTTCTAATTGTACTGGTCTTCCTTGGAGTATCAGTGCTTTTGTAATAAGATATATTTTTTCAAGTGATAATTGTGTCTCATGCCTTTTTATCACTTACTATAACTGTCAAGCTATGCATCAGTTACCCCTTTGTGACACACATATCATGCATATTTTGAGAGTGAGCACCAATCACTGAATAAATTTAACTTTAAAATTGCTTTGGTATTTTTTGTTGTTTTACTATATTTATAGAAATGTCTATATATATTATATTCAAGCCAGCCCATAAAAGTCCATTGCTCAAATCATGAAATCTGACCTGTGTTACTTGGATAAAACTATGCTGTTATTTTAATATTGTATTTCTAACTACAATTTTCATGACAGCATGCTCCATGGCTTCTGTAATTTTTATGAAGTTATTGCTCATAATAGCATGTAGGGTTTTTTCTTCTAAATTTCCTCGTGGCAGCTTCTCTTAAAATTTAAACCTTCCCTTCATTTTTCAGTTGATATACACTTTTGTTAGAGTAATACATTTTGAAAAATGTAAAACCCAAATTATACTGGTGGTTTCAATAATATCAAGTTTTGAGATAATAAATGTATTAATTTCTCCATCTTTAAATTAGGCTTCTTGAAAATACTTTTCATTTATAACTCTAGCATTTTGCAAGTAAGTATGAATTCTAAACAAAATGCATTTAAACCTCAAATAAGTGAGTAGACTAAAAATATCAATTTTTTTTCTTTTTTTAATTTATTTTACATCCCAACCATCTTCTGTCCTCCTGTTCCCTTCCCTACCTCCTTTCTACCCCTCCATCCATTCCTCAGAAAGGGTAAGGCCTCCCATGGGAGTCAACAACGAAAAGAGGACCCTAATATTTTAAGTGTCTTCTTAAAGACAATTGCAGCCCAGTGATTTTTACTGATAACTTCCCAGGTTAAGTCTGTTCTAAATTTACCAACCAAAAATAAATAATGATTCTAGAAATAGCACCATTGAATAAAAATAAGACAAATGCTTATGACATCTGAGAGATTGTTGTGTAGTAATTCACTCTGAGATAAAACATGCCATCATGGAGGGAAGCTTCTTAAGATTCAAGAAATTCTAAACAGAGGTGAAACATTCCATACTTCAGGGAAGATTCTTAATCTTAAGTAAACAAGCAATGGATTTAGGAAGTCTCCAAAACTGACCATATTCATAAGGTTCCCCTTACCCAAGATTATATAGCAATAAGGACTGCTGAGAGACAATCTCAGACCAGGTTCTTTTTTTTCCTGATATTGCACAAAGTTTGATAATAACAGTGATCTAGATGATTTACTTTTGTGTGGCCTTAGGATGCTTTAAGTTCTGTTTTTCTCCATGGAATTTTCCAAATATTTTTATCTTCACCATTGATGATTATGAGTTCACCATCATGTTTCTGATTATAGTTAGTTATCCTTTATTATTCTGTGCTCCCAAAATGGATAATGGCATTTAATCTTCAGGGTGGGTCTTTTTCCAGTATATGGGATACTGTTCTACAGTTTCATTGATCTTTCACTTTCAAATTTTCTCAAATTCCTTCTGGAAACTTAGATATAATAATATTAGTATATCTGGGTTTAGTGTAATGAAATTTCCTTTTTTCTTTTCTTTCCACCATTTGACCTTTCAATCTGTCTTTACCAAGGGTTAATTCAAGTAATGAGGCCAGTATTTCTACTTTTCAGCCATGTGATATTGTCTTTCTTACTTTTGATGGTAGTGATAGTATTAAATATTCTATTACTTGATTATGGCAGTTTACTTGCTATGACCATATTTGATACTTCAAATATTTTATAATTTTTTTTGTTTGTTTTTTTTTTGAGACAGTGTTTCTCTGTGTAGCTTTGCGCCTTTCCTGGAACTCACTTGGTAGCCCAGGCTGGCCTCGAACTCACAGAGATCCGCCTGGCTCTGCCTCCCGAGTGCTGGGATTAAAGGCGTGCACCACCACCGCCCGGCTAATTTATATTTCTATGGTAAGTGTTGTCTTGAGCGTCTCTATTTCATTCCTACCGTCTTTACCATAACCAGTCCTGGCTAAATGATGGGAAAGGAAGTTAATACACTCCTGAGACCAGTGTTCTCTGTCTTGGAAATCCATTGCTGCTTCTATGTTTTTCTTCCTATCGATTTTCAGATTCTCACTGCTTCTGTCAGATATTTAGCACAAGCAAGAACAGGTGGTGAGGTTACAGGAGCTAGGAAGCCAATCATTCCAGTAAAACCTCTCTAATTGATTACTCTGATACATCCTCAGTATTCTCTTCTATTTCTTTATCATTTTTGCTCCGAATTTACAGTTTCCAGAATACTAAAGCATTCTCTTTCTGTCATCAGGGTCCTAGTAATGCAACCTTTAAAAAGCCTTCCTATTCTCATGTGGTCTAGAGAGGCCCACAGAAATCCACAAAGATACCCCCACAACAGACTGCTGGCGATGGTCGAGAGACAGTCCGAACTGACCTACTCTGGTGATGGGATGGCCAAACACCCTAATTGTCGTGCTAGAAACCTCATCCAACTACTGAGGGATCTGGATGCAGAGATCCATGACTAGGCCCCAGGTGGATCTCTGGGAGTCCAATTAACGAGAATGAGGAGGGTTTATATGAGCGAGAATTGTTGAGACCAAGGTCGGATAAAGCACAGAGACAAATAGCCAAACGAACGGAAACACATGAAATATGAACCAATGGCTGAGGGGTCACCAACTGGATCAGGCCCTCTGAGTGGGTGAGACAGTTGATTGGCCTGATCTGTTTGGGAGGCATCCAGGCAGTGGCACCGGGTCCTGTGCTCACTGCATGAGTCGGCTGTTTGAAACCTGGGGCCTATGCAGGGTCCCTTGGCTCGGCCTGGGAGGAGGGGACTGGATCTACCTGGACTGAGTCCACCAGTTTGATCTCAGTCTGTGGGGAAGGCTTTGCCCTGGAGGAGACTGGAATGGGGGGCGGGCTGGGGGGAAGGTGAGGGAGGGGAGGGGGGAGAACAAGGGAATCTGTGGCTGATATGTAGAACTGAATTGTATTGCAAAATAAAAATTAAAAAAAAAATAAAAAAATAAAAGCCTTCCAATTTTTTCTTGACCATTGGTAGTACCTTCATATAAAAAAATCTGTTAATATTTTGAAGCAACTTAAAGAAAATTTTATGTATTTTTTTCTACTAATTTGAAGTGGGAAACCATTTCTAACATAATTCTATTGATACACAATGAAGGCAGTATTTTGAAGAACATCACACTTGCCAATAGCAATGAGAAGAATAATGCAGCTATTAGAAATTTAGTTGATAAATAAAATTAACAAAGGTATCTTTACCTTCATTATCCTCATATTCTTACCAATCACCACAAACTGTGGAGACATTAGTAATTAAATATCATATCAATAAATATCATTAGAAGGTATCTTTAGTTTAATCCTTTCTAAACCTAATTTTTGACTGAGATCAAATGGTATCTTGTATAGCATTTGTAATGCTCTGATACCTGACTTTAGATTCTTATCTGCTTTTAAACTAGCACAGTAGTGTGGAGGAACCATTTTTAATCTATATAAGCTACACCAAATAACCTAAGTAATGTTATTTTTTGTTCAGAACAGAGTTCCACCAAACTATATTAAAAATCAATTTGATTGATACCACATATAGCACATATTGCTACATGAATTAAAATGTCTTTAAATGAATGTTCATGTGTGTATGTGTGCATGTGTGTGTGGTCCTGAAGAAATGGACTAATTCCACTAATTTGTTTTCAGTCTTGTCATTCAAATTTGGATATATTTGCCACTGAATCAAGAACAAAATAATTACTTTGAATGCAGTGGTTCTTTGTGTAACTCAGAGTGAGCCTGAACTTACTTTGTAGCCCAGTATTCTCTCAAACTTTATGATAGTTGCCCTGGATCAACAATGTAAGTGAGTATATGTAATAATTCTCAATGCCATTTTGATGTTGTTTACATATATGAAAATACCAGGTATTTAAGCCCAAGCTTTATTTTATATATATATATATATTTCACTTTGTTGCTCACCACATCTTGAAAACTGTCATATAACCATGCTGTGATTTTTGCACAGCTGCTTAATTTATGAGGATTAAAAATATGCAATTCTGCTTATTTATATAAGATGTGTTTAACATCTAAGGGTTTTTCCCTTGAGGAAAGGTTCTTTGAGTTGAAAGCTGAAGTTCCACTCGTAATTATGTTCTTCCCCATCTGAAAAACTTCTTCCCTCTTTGATGTCATAAGATATTCTGCAAATCTGTCAGTAAATGCCCTCCATTTTCATGAAGACTGGGTTCAAATATATTTTCATTAATGAAATAAATTTTAAATTCTGACCTATTGGCATTAATCTCATTTCTCTAAGATCTTACATAATGCAATTTCTAAGGTCAAATGGTTTTACCCTCCTGAAGTTTCTTAATATATTAAACTAATAATAATAATAATACACATAAACTTAATGGAAAAATCATAATGCTTAGCTGATATTAAAGTACAAAAATATTAGCTATTCATATGTCTTATTACAACAGACAATCTGCTTCTTATTAGAGCTAGTTTTGAAGAGATATGGTCTTTATATTTTTGTATAAACTAGATGATGGTAGAGTGTGTGTGTGTGTGTGTGTGTGTGTGTGTGTGTGTGTGTGTGTGTATGTATGTCATTGGCACATGCTTGCTGTGGCATATGTGTTCATGCCAGAAGACAACTTGAAATGTTTGTCCTCAATGTAAACCTACTTATTTAGGGTTTCCTGTTTTAATTTCTGGTATATATGGCCGGCTAGCTGTACCACTAGCTTCCAGGAATTTTTCTGCCTCCATCTCTTATCTTCCTGCAGTAACACTAAAAATAGGCCATATCTGCAGTGTCCTAACCCAGGTTTGTGTGGGTTCTGGTTATTAGAACTTAATGTTCTCACACTTGTGAGAAAAGCGTTTTACCTACTGAACTTTCCCAGCCCTGATGCCAGAGTTTTTTTCTAAATTTATATCAGTAAATTTTTTAAGGAAAAACCCTTAGATGTTAAACACATCTTATATAAATAAGCAGAATCGCATATTTTTAATCCTCATAAATTAAGCAGATGTGCAAAAATCACAGCATGGTTATATGACAGTAACTTGGAAAGTGTTGAGAGATTCTTTGACATTCATTGATTGTTTCTTTCTACTCATTTGTTATTTTTTCCTATTTGTTTTTTTTTGTGGGGGTGTATTTAATTTTGATAGCTCAAATAAAACAATTCCAATTTTTTATCCAATATAGAGTCAATATAAAATCAAAAAATACATTATGCTGAAATATAATGATATATTATATAAAATGGTATATACCATAGCAGTATAAATTTATCTCTAATTAGCGATATTTTATTTTTCTCTTTTTATTGAAATTTATTTATTTTCTTTTTCTTAATTTTTAATTGTAAATACTTTTCTCTCATACAATACATCTCAAGCATAGTTTTCTCCCCCTCTGCTCCTAGCTACCTCATCCAACTCCACTATCCTGCAAATCTACTCCCACTCTGTTTCCCTTCAGAAAAGAGCATGCCTTCACAAGACAGCCAGGCAAAACAACATACAATAAGACATGGTAAAAAGTCCTCATACTGTGATTTGACAAGGCAACCTGATAGAAGGAAGAGAGTCCCAAGAGCAGGCAAAATAGTCAGAGACACACCCACTCTCACTGTTAGAAGTTCCAGAAAAACATCAAGCTAACAGCTGTACCTTTGAAATCTCAACAATATGGTTGCATAAGTAATGGAAACAATACCTGACATGTCAACAATGATAGGAAAAAATCCACAAGATCACACTCCTAAAAGAAGAGCTCTAAGTGAATAATGTATACTGAGGTCAAATGAATCAGTTTCTCCAGGGATGAGTACCCTGACATATTATCCAACCCAAGGGTCAGCCATAATCAAGTGTTCATATAAGCAATAATAGGTAGACTCAATAGGTTGTGTGCATCTGAATGATACTAATAGATAATGAGAGGTCATCAATTTGAGAGGGAGTAGAGGAGACAAGGAAGTGTTGAAGGGGGAAAGAGATGGATGTAAATACAGTACTCATGTATGAAAACTCTCAAAATTTAAATTAAAAGAGGCACATTTCAACAATTTTCTTCTGTTTTCCTGTCTTTCTTTAAATAGGTAAATGGATAAAAATTGTGAGATATCAATATCAGTATAGAAACACACACTAGAGGTATATTAATACACTGTGCCAATACTATGATATTTGTTATTACCAAAAGTACACACTGGATTCTCAAGAGAAGCTTTCATCATTAACAAAACTGATATAACACTATTCACAAGCCAATATCCTCTGATTCTTAATTGTTATATTGATAAAAATAACAATGTTTATATTTATCAACTGAAAAACAGCACATGACTCAAAAACAAAGATTGTGATTCCAAAGCAAGTAGCTCTTTATTTTTCAAAAGCATAATCTAGTAAAATGAACAGGCATTAGCAGAAATAATGAATTTTCATCAGTTCTAAAAGTCATGATGTATTTCTATGAAACTTCTTCAAGTTTATTTTTTTCTAAAATTTTGTGAGGATACTGAGTAAGAAGTTTTTATTTAAAATACACACTCATGCCAGGCAGTTGTGGTGTATACCTTTAATCCCAGCACTCAAGAGGGAGAAGAAGGGAAATCTCTGTGAGTCACAGACCAATGTGGTCTACAGAGTGGGTTCCAAGATAGCCAGGGCTACACAGGGAAACTCTGTCTTCAAAAACTAAAGGAACAAACACACAAACAACAAAAAAATGCACACTCAATTTTGTTTTGATTTAGAAATACAAAAGGAAATAAAGGATGTTCTAAGATGCTAAAAAGTACTTAAAATAATTAATGTTTTATATAAATTATTATTACTCAAAATACTAACTATATAAATGTGTGCTTAATACAATTCAAGTTTATTTCATACTATGTTTTCAGTGACTGGGTTTTTCTCTTTGCTATGATCAATGAACCAGGCTCTTTCAGTTAGGTATCTCTAAAATTACCTAAGCAGTGCTGATCAATAACATCTTTTACAAGGATGAAAGTATAGCCTTTATACTGTGCAAATGTAACTAACAAATCTATGAATTTAATTATAATTTTATAAAATTTTAGTTGTTTTAGAATTAAATATTTAAATGTGCCTTATAACTAAAATAACACATAGTGAACCTCATGAACCTTATTATTTTAATATTATAACAAGGGAAAGAGGAAATAAGAGGAGGTACTTGTTTGCAAAGTGTTAATACAGACGCACGACTCAGTATGTCTTCTTAAATTCCTTTGATGAAAATGAATCTTGTATTCACAGCTATATGAATATGTGAATATACTGATTAATTCTTTCTATGTGCTTCTCAAATGTAGCTGTATGTGATGAAATGAGAAATGTAGTGTATTGAACAGTGACATTCTTTAGTGTAGCTAACAAGAAATTACTCACAATTTATTACATGTTAATAAGATATAGGTATACAAAGAATTAGAATAATGATAAAGCCAAAGTAATATCATTGATAACAAATGGCATTGTCTATTTTATACTCTAAATAGCTAAGAACATAATCAAAGGAATTCATTATTTTCTAATTTTCAATTTCAGCCAGTGACTACACGTTCCCACCACCTGAAAATAGATTTTCAGGCAGCCATGCTTGCCTCTCACAGGTAGAACTATCTAATCCCTGCTCCATGGTCCCAGGCTCTTCCCAGCTGAACTCGTTACCTGGAGAACATAAAAGGATCCCTTCCTTCTCACTATCCACTAGATTCATTGGCATTTCCCCCCACAAAGCAATAATTCTTTCCCAGAAGTCATAAAAAAAAAGCTCAGTGGCAAGTATGAGATGCCCACCATTAAATTGTTTTTCAGGGGATTCCCAGAGACAAGATCCCTCTTGCCAAAAATACAGGCTGTTGACATTGCTTTTGGTAACCCACCACAACTTGTAGATAAGACCCTATGGCTGAAAAAAAAACCCCACTTTGGCCACAGGATATTAAGAAACTTTCATAATTTTGGCGGTGCTTTTCATGGTGCTGGGGAAGAAATGTCAACAGCATTCTTAACCTGGTGTGACATAGGCTAAAATAATTCTAGCTGCAATGAGGACAATTCTGACAATCTATAACTGTTGGTACAATAGTGGCATAATGGTTTGGGGGATAACCAACATCTCTCCAAATGGACTTTACAATGTACCAATCCATGTCTGGTATTGTAAATCTGTCTAGTAATCTGTCATTTGTGATGTCATATGCTCTAAGAGAGAACATGTTACTATTAGTTTGCTGAAGGGAGATAGTATAAAATTATATTTTATACTATTCTATAGCTTTAGAATAGTATAGTACTCATTCCTTATCAGACAAACATATTTGTGTAATGGATATCAATTAACACAGTTAACATAACTGGTCAAGGGGCATAGGAGGTGTCTGTGGAATACTCAGATGTATCTGTTACATCTATTTCAAACACTCCCAATACCAGGAAACATTAGAGAAGAGGAGGGGAAAACCCTAAAATTAAATTATATTCTACATATCTCCTTTAAAGGCTCATGAATTATTAGAGAAGAGTTGGTAGAAAGAGTGTAAGACCCTAAGATTGTGAATAACTATGGGGATAGTGTCTTCTAGACACAGGAAGAATAGCTGGACACATGAACTCATAGAGGATGGAGTACTATGTACAAAATGTGTGTAATCCAAAGACAGAAGAAATGCTACCATAGAGAAAGAAGGTAGGTGCACATTCTCAGTCTAAGGCATTGAGTGGTGAGAGGAAAAGGTAGTTTTCTCAAAACGTCTACTGCTCTGATAAGTTGACCACTTTCCAGTAGAAGACCAGATATCCAAGAATATTTGGGCAGCAATACTTGTCTTCAAGGGTAATTTCTATATGAAAAAAATTGGGGGTGGGTAGAGAAAGGGGTATGAGTCAGGAAAGAAATAAGGAAGGGATAGAATATGATCAAAACATTATATGAAACTTTCAAAGAACTAATAAAAACATTTTAAAAATGACTGTACATGCCAGAGGTTAGAGAAGACTGTTTATGAATTAGTGTTTTCTGAATAAAACATGGCCATTGAATTCCTGTACTAGCAGCAGCTGTGATTGCCTGCACAAGATCTAGTCAACACCTTAGCATGTATAAAGGAATTACTGAAGTGAGTACTAGATATTTGAACTCAGTTCCTTATACTTCCACAGCAAGTAATTATACTTAAGTCATTATTCTCTTGTAATACAAAGTTTAATGATGTCTAAAATATTTATTTGTGGTTTTGAGGGGTAGAGAAGGTGACACAATGCCCATGTAGAAGTCAGAAAACAACTTTATACTTGGAAACAAGAGCCTTTACCTGAAGGACTGTCTTGACCGTTCCCAAACTTCATTTTTAAGTGAGTATACCAGGCATATAAAATACAGATATCTGAAATACAATAGC
This sequence comes from Peromyscus eremicus, assembly GCF_949786415.1. Taxonomy (NCBI): domain Eukaryota; kingdom Metazoa; phylum Chordata; class Mammalia; order Rodentia; family Cricetidae; genus Peromyscus; species Peromyscus eremicus. The sequence goes on from NC_081439.1 coordinate 39,004,480, forward strand.
AACTGATCAACTCTAGCTTTCTGCTTCATATATGAATTTGAATTGACTTATCAAAATGCAAATTATCTATGGTTAGCAAACTGGACACCAGTCACTGTAATCTCCTTGAAAATAACGTATCTCTTTGCTAATTCACTTTCCTAGGCTTCCTACCTTTGGAAAGACAACACTCATTCCATTTCAGGCTAAAAAAATGAGACATTTTGGAAAAACACTTATCTAAAATGTGATGAGTTATTCTTATAGCTGCAGGTACAAGGAATTCTGCAATTCCCCACTTTCCTCCTGGCTTCAAGTTTTTATGCAGCATATGCATATTATTTTAAAAGGTTAGCTAACCCTTAGGGAAAGTTCTTGCTCTTCAGCTGTTATTAATTAAACTAATTTCATATTTTCCAAAAACAATATCACAGATAAGCATATCAAAGCCTCACTTTCAAAGTAAAATCAACATTGAAAATAACTAAGCAGAAAAAATCATGATTAAAAAATCTTGCCATATGGCTAAGAAGGAAAATAATAATGACAAATAATATTGATTGCCTGTTAATTCTTTATACTCAAATAGAAAAATAAGTCACACTTTCTTTAGTGATTTACATAAAATTACATAACATAGTTTCCAACATTTGTAAATCATCCAATCATAAGTTTATATAATTATGATAAGGGATGATATACAGTTTAACCAGAGACATAAGGTTAGTATTTCTCAATATTGTTTTCAAGAAGAGAACTAACTTTTCTGAATTCACCTTCAAAAATGTTGGATACTTCTTCCAAATTGAAACATTTTTTTTCCTTGGAGGGAGGATACTAATACTCAGGGAGCTCACAGAACTTCAAAGCTATATAACCTGTTCCCCCAAAGACACATAAACAATTACTAGGGAAAGGAAGATTTTGGTAAAATTCTATGTAAGATTTACAAGGCACTTGATTGTAATAACATAGCATTCATGATTTGTCCCTCACATTGTTTAATGGTATAGCTGCTTTTTCAGTCACCCAAGCTTCTACAAATAAGTGGTACACAAATATAGTCTTGGGTGGAATCATTGTTTGTCATCTGTCTTCAGTGCCCTATCTAGGGGAAATAGACATGTGTTCATATCTCAACCCCACAAAAGTCATAAAAACCAAATGGCATCTCAACAGGGACTGACATGACCGAAAATGAGTTGGGGGAGTTTTATGGCTTTGGCAAGTGGTTATAAACATCCAACTTAGGTTGATCTGCTTAAAGATACAATGTCCAAGGGTCAGTCCAAGAAGTCTACCTTTCCTCATGTAGATTGGACAGTTTGCATCCTTTAATAACAGTTGCATATTTTGATAGTTGTCAAATTATTTGACTTGATATAACATAAAGTCACCTTGGAAGAGAAATTAAATGAGTGGTTATCTAAGGTTCATTGGCCTATAGAAACGTCAGTGAGGGGGTTATCGTGATTGTTAATTCATGCAGGACAAACCAGTCCAGTCTGTGTGGCAACATTTCATGGGATGGGATGTAAACAGTGGAAGAGTGAAAAAATCTACTGTAAAGCAAGTTAGATAGCAGCATTGGTATGCTTGTATTCTCTCTGAACTTAACTGTAGATGTAGTACAACCAGCTGTCTCAAGTCCCTGTCTTTTTGACTTCACTTAGATGATGGACTGTAATCAGAAAAAAAAACACTTCTCTTGCTTTTTGCCAGAGTGATTGTCACAGCAGCAGAAATCCTATTGATTTGTGGCAGCTTTCTCTTAGACTGAAACACTGCATGCTATTGTGATGCGCCTTAACAAAGAAGTAAACAAGTCAATATAACTTCAGGAAGTGCCTGAAACTGACCAAACTCACTGTGTGACTCTCTCTGCTAAAATAGTAAAAAAGACTGTTGAGAGCCACTCTCATGTCAGTTGAGATAGTAGGAAGAGGTTCAGTTGTAGAAGCAGAGAACTGTTGAACTGCTTAGAAGAAACAAAAATCAGTGAGCTGCCTGGAAGAGGCTCAGAGCAACTGAGTCACCAGGAAAGGCCACTCTCCAGCCTGCTCAGCTGCCTTCAAGCAGTTCAGTGTGTTCCAGATTTCAAGCTTTTTTGAGCTGTCATTCATGCTAAGGTAGGCTTTGGTTATGCAGCTGTCTTTGAGTCATTTCTGATCCTATAAGTAACTCTCACCATTATTTTGGAGGAAATCCCAGGGTAGTTTCTTTCTCTATGTAATGTAGGATCCCATGGTCACTTGATAAATGGGGTCTGCCATATGAATACGGGGCTGCATCTCTAATGGATTATTGTAATCTCTGAAAGTAGTTCATATTGATAGAACATTGTGGTGACAGTTGTATGGTCTTTGCTGTGATAACGAGATTTACAACAAAAGCTCGTTGCTCCGCTCAGAAAGAATTGCTTGAAGAAATTACAATGGAAAAATATTCATATTTTGTCCTTTATATTAACCTCTGACTTGGCATGAGATTGGAAGAAAGGGAAGATAAAATAGAAGATTTTTGCATGCTGTTCCATAGGTGGCAAGATGTAGAGAAAGAAGGTATAAATTATATCTGTGCGAAAATGTCCTCCACAAGATTTCCAAACTTCCGTCCTAAAAGAGAAATTGGACAAGGGGTAAGGTGAGAAAATGACCGTAGTGATACAACAATCCACTCAGATCTAATCTTTAACAGATTGAAAGAGAAAACCCATGACTCGGCACGTAGATGGGGTCTAACCAGTGTCTTAGAACAAGAAACCACTACTTTGAATCTGATTTGATTGGAGTCGTCTTTCTTCTCACTGTTCTTTCCAGGACTTGACAGAAAAGAGGAGGAAACATACACCTCCTTTTTTGCTGTGTTTCTCTGTAACTCAAAACACAGATGTACCAATTTTCCCCCTTTGAGATAAGGGCTACTCAAAGACTATATATTACTTATTTGTATAGCTATCATCAGTACTGAGGATTAAAGCCAGGACATTAAACAAGCTAGATCTATACTCTAACATTTAAATATCCCCAGCTTACATTTTACTTTATATTTTGAGACAAAGCCAAATAAATATGAATATATAAAAGCTGACCTTGGCATTGCTCTATAGCCTATGTAAGCATTGTACTTGCAATTCTCCTTCCTTAGATTTCTACATACCTAGAATTACAAGCTTGTGACAGCAAGAGATGCTCCATTTTTTTTGATGCCACTTAGTTTCATGTTCATCTTTAGTGGTACAAGTCATAGTCTAACTACTTGAGGACAGTAACTTCTAAACCATGGGATATAACATTAAACTGCCAAGACGGCCTGTGACCTTACTTATATTTGTGAGAGTTTAGGAGTCCTTTCCCTTTCTTTGCAAGTTATAGTTTCCTTATCATCTGAGACATGGGGATTTTTGAATCAAAGCTATTATTTGTCTTCTTCATTTTCAATGGTGTATGTAGTGGGTAGCCATTCCAGCTTTGATCTGGAAGTTTCAACCTCCATTGAGACTTCAGCAACTGTCACACCTACAAGGCGGGGCCAAGGGAGGCGCCTGGGGACCTGAGATCTGGATCGGTGGACACTCTCTCTGTGCCAAGACCATGGAAGGTGGAGGTGGACAAAGCAGAGCTCCAGAGAACACCGCTGGACTGTGATACACCTTCCCCAGACCCCGCGACCTACCTATCCCTTAATTTGTAAGTTACGCCATTAAATAAATCTCCTTTTAACTACGTGGAGTGGCCTTAATAATTTCACCAATAGGTGTATATTATCTTGTTCATAATGGTAAGATACATGATTCAACTTGGAGGTGGCCAAACAAAAAGATTACAAGGGGAAGTAAAAATACCTCTCTATAAAAGTTAAAAGTATTAGATCAATTTGAAAAAGTTTGCCTATTCGTGGTTTTTTTTGTGTGTGTGTGAATGTAATGATTTTTTTTCATTTTACATATTAGCCATGGATTCCCCAGTCTTCCCCCTCCCCCACCCCCCCACCCCCGCACTCCACCCCCCACACCCTACCCTCGCCTTCCCCCCAGCCCACCTCCCATTCCCATCTCCTCCAGGGCAAAGACTCACCTGGGGATTCAGTTCAACCTGGTTGATTCAGTCCAGGCAGGTCCAGTCCCCTCCTCCCAGGCTGAGCAAAGTGTCCCTGCATAGGCCCCAGATTCCAAAGAGCCAGCTCATGCACTAAAGGACAGGTCCTGGTCCTACTGCCTGGGTGCCTCCCAAATAGTTCAAGCTAATCAACTGTCTCACTTATCCAGAGGGCTTGATCCAGTTGGGGGCTCCTCAGCTATTGGTTCATAGTTCATATGTTTCCATTAGTTTGGCTATTTGTCCTTGTGCTTTTTCCAACTTTGGTCTCAACAATTCTCACTCATACAATCCCTCCTCTTTCTTGCCAATTGGACTCCTGGAGCTCCACCTAGAGCCTGGCCATGGATCTTTGCATCCGATTCCCTCAGTCACTGGATGAGATTTCCAGTGGGTTGCTTTGAATGTTGTTCTTGGGAGTTTCTTTGAGAAATTTAAGTTAATTTGATTTGCAGAAGAATGAAATATATGATGTACATATGATTTTTTGCTTTGTTCCATCAATCCACTAAGAGACATAATTCAGTTCTCAAGCTATTTTTATTTTTCTGTGCAGCATTATCTAGTGAAAAGGGGGGCATTTGTTTATTAATACAGGGACACTTAGAGAGGCAAAGAAAGACAGAGAAGAGAGGAGGAGAGGACAGAGGGGGAAAAGGGAATGAAGGAGAGAGAGAATGGATAGAGGAAAGGAAAGAATTGAGAAAGGTAAGCAATGATGATCAATCCTAGGAACTACCCAAAGAACAAAGAGAGAAAGAACAAAATAGACTTGGATAAACTGTGACTTTTGTGTTTTCTTCCTACTTTTTTCTTAAACAAAAAATATTTTTGTAGATGTAAAGATCATACCCAGGGCCTTGTCTCCTCGCTTTTTAACTCTACTCCTAGGTTAAATCCACAGAATCTCTGATGTGGGAACATGATCCTACTTATTCATTAGATGTTTTTTTTTTCACTAAGTAAAGGCTATGCTCCAAAAACTTCTGCTCCAAATGTCCATTACTATTATATCATTTTATTCCATCATATTAAAAATGAGCGAAAAGCTAGAGAAAATTTTACAAAAGTGAGCTTGATAATATTCATCATTCAGAAAGCATCTTTATCTGCCAATCTGCTATGCACATGGAAGAACAGAATGTGGGATTCTTCTATATATTGAGGGTTAGAAATGATTTTGAAATCTCTCCCACCTTAAGATACTCTTTATAACTCCTCTGATATACCCTTTCTCTACTCTTGAGGTAATATTCTATAAATGCAATGCAAAAATGTAAAACAATGACTCTTAAGCTGATGTGGTAAATTAAATTTTGCTCAGTCTTGTAAAAATAATATTCTTTATATTTTGAAGCCGATTAAAAAAACTATCTTTACCTATTTTAAGAGATTTTTAAAGTAAGAATTGAAATGCTCAAATTCTTTTTTTAGGCATAGTAGGGCTTCATAGCAGTAAGACCTAAGCAAAATTCAGCTTACAAAGTAATTATAGCTTAGGAACAAATAGATTCAGTATGACTTTTTATTCTTTATCTCTCATGTGTTGCTTTCATCAGTAATTTACCAGTAATCAGTGCTGTGGGATGTTTTGTACGCTGTGAATATGTGTTGCTCTGATTGGTTGATAAATAAAATGCTGATTGGCCAGTAGCCAGGCAGGAAGTATAGGTGGGACAAGTAGATGGGGAGAATTCTGGGAAGAGGAAGGCTGAGTCAGGAGACACCAGCCTGCCATCCAGGGAGCATCATGTAATGGCACACAGGTAAAGCCATGGAACATGTTGCTACAAATAGACTAACAGAAATGGGCTGAGTTTAAGTATAAGAGCTAGTCAGTAGTTAGGCTTATATTAAATAAAACCTAACAGTTTAATTAAAACTGCTAGGTTTTAATTAATATAAGCCTCTCTGTGTTTACTTGGGTCTGAGCAGCTGTGGACCAGGTGGGACACAGGAAAACTTTCAGCTACAAATCAGAATTGGAAATAACTGACTTTTAGCCATCAGATGAAAGTATATCAAAAATTAATTGTGGACAATGGTACAATCGTACATGATTTTATTTATCTTATCAGATTTCATGATCATAACTATTTTCTTGAATGCCATTTAAGAAAGGTCATTGAGTGAATACACATACATCTATTGATTTATCCATTCATTAATTCATTCATCATGTTTTCTGAGCCTTTTGGCAGGCTGCAAGAATACAGTCAAAAGGTCTCTGCTCATACAGAAATCAAATTACCATTAGGTAAATATATAACAAGCAATGTAACTAGATTTTATGATTATATCCACATATAATCCATATAAAATTTTCAAGTAAATAAACGAGATATTAAAATATGCAGACATTTTGTATTCAGGAATGAAAAGTCTGAGGACATGACTTAGAGTTAAAACTTAAAGAATCGCAGGGAATAAAAGGAAACAATAGGTAATGTTGTGAAATTGTAAACAATAGAAGGTTACATAATTAAGTAGACCAGAACAATATAAAGCTGTAAAAATGTAATCCATGAAAAACCAAACCATTACTTTAATATTCTTTGTAAATATACAACAGAGGCTAAGAATTTTTATTCTCTCTTCTTCAAAAGTTAAACTGCATAAAATTGTTTCTTTTTTTTTAAATTTTTATTTTGCAATACAATTCAGTTCTACATATCAGCCACGGATTCCCTTGTTCTCCCCCCTCCTGCCCCCCTCACCTTCCTCCCAGCCCACCCCCCATTCCCATCTTCTCCAGGGCAAAGCCTTCCCCGCAGACTGAGATCAACCTGGTAGACTCAGTCCAGGTAGGTCCAGTCCCCTCCTCCCAGGCCGAGCCAAGCGACCCTGCATAGGCCCCAGGTTTCAAAGCGCCAACTCATGCAATGAGCACAGGACCCGGTCCCACTGCCTGGATGCCTCCCAAACAGATCAGGCCAATCAACTGTCTCACCCACTCAGAGGGCCTGATCCAGTTGGTGACCCCTCAGCCATTGGTTCATATTTCATGTGTTTCCGTTCGTTTGGCTATTTGTCTCTGTGCTTTATCCAACCTTGGTCTCAACAATTCTCGCTCATATAAACCCTCCTCATTCTCACTAATTGGACTCCCAGAGATCCACCTGGGGCCTAGTCATGGATCTCTGCATCCAGATCCCTCAGTAGTTGGATGAGGTTTCTAGCACGACAATTAGGGTGTTTGGCCATCCCATCATCAGAGTAGGTCAGTTCGGGCTGTCTCTCGACCATTGCCAGCAGTCTGTTGTGGGGGTATCTTTGTGGATTTCTGTGAGCCTCTCTAGCACTTTGCTTCTTCCTATTCTCATGTGGTCTTCATTTACCATGGTCTCCTATTCCTTGTTCTCCTTCTCTGTTGTTGATCCAGCTGGGATCTCCAGCTCCCCCAAGCTCTCTTTCCCTCGACCCTCCCCCTTCACTACCCCCACTCATGTCCAGGCTGTTCATGTAGGTCTCATTCCATTTCTCTGTCATTGGGCAATCCCCGTGTCTTTCTTAGGGTCCTGTTTTCCAGGTAGCCTCCCTGGTGATGTGAGGAGCAGTCTAGTCATCCTTGTTCCACATCTAGTATCCTCCTATGAGTGAGTACATACCATGTTTGTCTTTCTGAGTCTGGGTTACCTCACTCAGGATGATTTTTTCTAGATCCATTCATTTGTCTGCAAACCTCATGATGTCATTGTTTTTCTCTGCTGCGTAGTGTTCCATTGTGTATATGTACCACATTTTGTTTATTCATTCTTCAGTTGAAGGGCATCTAGGTTGTTTCCATGTTCTGGCTATTACAAACAATGCTGATATGAACATAGCTGAACAAGTGCTCTTGTGGTGTGGTTGAGCATTCCTTGGGTATATGCCCAAGAGTGGTATAGCTGGATCTTGGGGGAGATGGATTCCCAATTTTCTAAGAAAGCACCATATTGATTTCCAAAGTGGTTGTACAAGCTTGCATTCCCACCAGCAGTGGAAGAGAGTTCCCCTAGCTCCACATCATCTCCAGCATAAGGTGTCCTCAGTGTTTTTTATCTTAGCCATTCTGACAGGCATAAGGTGGTATCTCAGAGTTGTTTTGATTTGCATTTCCCTGATGATTAGGGATGTTGAGCAATTCCTTAAATGTCTTTCAGCCATTTGAGTTTCCTCTGTTGAGAATTCTCTGTTTAGTTCTATAGCCCATTTCTTAATTGGACTGTTGGGCATTTTGATGTCTAATTTCTTGAGTTCCTTATATATTCTGGATATCAGTCCTCTGTCAGATGTGGGGTTGGTGAAGATCTTTTCCCATTCTGTAGGCTGTCGCTTTGCCTTGTTGACCATATCCTTTGCTCTACAAAAGCTTCTCAGTTTCAAGAGGTCCCATTGATTGATTGTTTCTCTCAGTGTCTGTGCTACTGGTGTTCTATTTAGGAAGTGGTCTCCTATGCCAATGCGTTCAAGACTACTTCCTACCTTCTCTTCCAGCAGGTTCAGAGTAGCTGGATTTATGTTGAGGTCCTTGATCCACTTGGACTTAAATTTTGTGCACGGTGATAGATATGGATCTATTTGCAGCCTTCTACATGTTGATATCCAGTTTTGCCAGCACCATTTGTTGAAGATGCTTTCTTTTTTCCATTGTGTGCTTTTGGCTTCTTTGTCAAAAATTATATGTTCATAGGTGTGCGGATTCATGTCAGGGTCTTCAATTAGATTCCATTGGTCCACATGTCAGTTTTTATGCCAGTACCAAGCTGTTTTTATTACTGTAGCTCTATAGTACAGCTTGAAGTCAGGGATCGTGATGCCTCCTGAGGTTGTGTTATTGTACAGGATTCTTTTGGCTATCCTGGGGTTTTTGTTTTTCCATATGAAGTTGAGTATTATTCTTTCCAGGTCTGTGAAGAATTGTGTTGGTATTTTGATGGGGATTGCATTGAATCTGTAGATTGCTTTTGGTAAGATTGCCATTTTTACTATGTTAGTTCTGCCTATCGATGAGCATGGGAGATCTTTCCATTTTCTGACATCTTCTTCAATTTCTTTTTTCAGGGGCTTAAAGTTCTTGTCATATAGGTCTTTCACTTGCTTGGTTAGTGTTACCCCAAGGTATTTTATGTCATTTGTGGCTATAGTAAAAGGTGATGTATCTCTGATTTCTTTCTCCGCTTCTTTGTCTATTGTATATAGGAGGGCTACTGATTTTTTGGAGTTGATCTTGTATCCTGCTATGTTGCTGAAGGTGTTTATAAGCTGTATCAGTTCCTTGGTGGAATCTTTGGGGTTGCTCAAGTATACTATCGTGTCATCTGCAAATAGGGAAAGCTTGACTTCTTCCTTTCCAATTTGTATCCCCTTAATCTCCTTATGTTGTCTTATTGCTCTGACTAGAACTTCAAGTACTATATTGAATAAGTATGGGGAGAGTGGACAGCCTTGCCTATGAAGATACAAGAAGCTTATAGAACACCAAACAGACTAGACCCCCCAAAAAGTCCCCTAGCCACATAATAATTAAACAATTAAACATACAGCATAAAGAAAGAATATTAAGAGCAGCAAAGGAAAAAGGCCAAGTGACATATAAAGGCAAACCTATCAGAATAACACCCGATTTCTCAATGGAGACTTTGAAAGTCAGAAGGACCTGGACAGATGTAATGCAGACACTAAGAGACCATGGATGTCAGCCTAGACCAATATACCCAGCAAAACTTTCAATCATCATTGATGGAGTGAACAAGACATTCCATGACAAAGCCAGATTTAAACAATATTTATCCACAAACCCAGCCCTACAGAAAGTACTAGAAGGAAAATTCCAACCTAAGGAAGTAAGATACACCCTTGAAAATATAGGCAATAGATAAAGCCACAGCAGTAAACCCCAACGAAGAGAAGTACACACACATCACCACCAAAAAATAACAGGAATGAACAATCACTGGTCATTAATATCCCTCAATATCAATGGACTTAATTCACCTATAAAAAGACATAGGCTTACAGAATGGATATGAAAGCAGGACCCATCTTTCTGCTGCATACAAGAAACACATCTCAAATTCAAAGATAGACACTACCTAAGAATAAAAGGCTGGGAAAAGACTTTCCAATCAAACGGTCTTAAGAAACAAGCGGGTGTAGCCATCCTGATATCCAGCAAAATAGACTTCAAACTAAAATCAATCAAAAGAGATCAAGAAGGGCATTACATACTCATCACAGGAAAGATCCACCAAGATGAAGTCTCAATCCTGAACATTTATGCCGCAAACACAAGGGCACCCACATATGTAAAAGAAACATTACTAAAGCTTAAATCACATATAAAACCCCACACATTAATAGTGGGAGACCTCAACACCCCATTTTCACCACTGGACAGATCTCCCAAATTGAAACTTAACAGAGAAATAAAGGAATTAATTGATGTCATGACCCAAATGGACTTAATCGATATCTACAGAATATTCTATCCTAACAAAAAAGAATATACCTTCTTCTCAGCACCCCATGGAACCTTCTCTAAAATTGACCACATACTTGGCCACAAAACAAATCTAAACAGATACAAAACAATTGGAATAACCTTCTGTGTTGTATCGGACAACCATGGTCTAAAGTTGGATTTCAACAACAACAAAAACTACAGAAAACCTACAATCTCATGGAAACTGAATAATACCCAACTGAATCACCAATGGGTTAAGGAAGAAATAAAGAAAGAAATTAAAGACTTCCTAGAGATCAACAAAAATGAAGACACCACATATCCAAACCTATGGGACACTATGAAAGCAGTACTAAGAGGGAAATTCATAGCACTAAATGCCCACACAAATAAGCTAGAGAAATCTCACACTAGTGACTTAACAGCACACCTGAAAGCTCTAGAACAAGAAGAAGCAAAGTCTCCCAGGAAAAATAGACGCCAGGAAATTATCAAACTGAGAGCTGAAAACAATAAAATAGAAACAAAGAGAACAATACAAAAAAATTAATGAAACAAAGAGTTGGTTCTTTGAGAAAATCAACAAGATAGACAAACCCTTATCCAAACTAACCAAAAGACAGAGAGCATCCAAATCAACAAAATAAGAAATGAAAAGGGGGACATAACAACAGACATTGAGGACAGCCAGAGAATCATCAGGTCATACTTCAAAAACCTCTATTCCACAAAACTGGAAAACCTAAAAGAAATGGATAATTTTCTGGACAGGTACCACATACCTAAACTAAATCAGACCAGATAAACTATTTAAATAGTCCAATAACCCCTAACGAAATAGAAACAGTCATTAAAAGTCTCCCAACCAAAAAAAGCCCAGGACCAGATGGTTTCAGTGCAGAATTCTACCAGATCTTCAAAGAAGAGTTAATACCAATACTCTCTAAATTGTTCCACACAATAGAAACAGAAGGAACATTACCAAAATCCTTCTATGAGGCTACAATTACCCTGATTCCTAAACCAAACAAGGATACAACAAAGAAAGAGAACTACAGACCGATCTCCCTCATGAACATTGATGCAAAAAATACTCAATAAAATACTGGCAAACAGACTCCAAGAACACATCAAAACAATTATCCACCATGATCAAGTAGGATTCATTCCAGGGATGCAAGGATGGTTCAACATACGAAAGTCTGTCAGTGTAATACACCATATAAACAAACTCAAAGAAAAAAACCACATGATCATCTCCCTAGATGCTGAAAAGTCATTTGAGAAAATCCAACACCCCTTCATGATAAAGGTCTTGGAGCGATCAGGAATACAGGGAACATATCTAAACATAATAAAGGCAATTTACAGCAAGCCAACAGCCAACATCAAATTAAATGGAGAGAAACTCAAAGCAATTCCACTAAAATCAGGAACGAGGCAAGGCTGTCAGCTCTCCCCATACTTATTCAATATAGTACTTGAAGTTCTAGCTAGAGCAAATTGTTTCTTTAACATGTATAATGTCAAATAATTTATAAATTTACAGGCTTATAGTCTTACTGGTTGAGTCCCTATCATTTTCATAGTATTCTAGGTGCTGAGTATGAAAATGGTAAGGAAGTCATATTCATTCATTCACACTCTGGTTAGGAAGGCATGTTTTTGAAAGACATCCACTCTCTTCCTTCCTTTTCCCCATCAGCTCATAATCCAAGCAGGCATCAGTATTTTTAAAGAATGAAATAGCCTAAAGGGAATCCACTATAGAAGTGATCAGAACAGTCTAGCAATCTTAAGAGAAGTGTAGAGTACAATTTGTATTCTAGAACAAAGAGAATCTCTGGAATTAGGGAGCTTTTTAAAATAAGTTAACATTTCCTTAGGCTAACAAACTATTTTCAAAACCCAATTAAATAATTACAAACATTTAATGATTGCCAACTACTAACTACTTCACTGTAGTCTGATTTCTATAATTACACACAAAAATGTACTAAGTATAAAGTTCTGAATGCATTCTACATTATCCAATATATTTTCCGGAAATTTTATGACTATGCCAATCTAGTTAATGAAGTAGCTTAAAATCCACAGGAAATAAATGAAAGATTTTTTTTATCCTTTGTAACTTTACATTATTAATTAGAAATATCCTTAAGTTCTTTTGTGGAACCCATTATATTTGAAATAAAAGTTTTATGAAGGTTTTCCTTACCAATTTTTAATTGAAAAGTAAAAAGTCAGAGAAAGTCCCTCATTATTTTTGTGGCCCCTTTAGGGAACATAAGATTAATAGCCATTCTATGCATTTAGATGTAAAATTAGGTATCTTTTTTCTATAATATTTTTCTTCAGGTTCTTAGTAGCAAGAATTCATATAATACAAAATAATTTATATGGCCTTTAAAGCCAATATATGTTTGTACATAAAATAATTACACAAGCTTTCACTACTACATGCGAAATTATAGTTTTCAAATCCTATCTAATACCAATATATAAAGTGATAATATTAATGATGGGGGAATGTTTTTTTGTATGTTGTTAATATGTGTTGTTTTGATTGGTTGATAAATAAAATATTGGTTGGCCAGTAGCCAGGCAGGAAGTATAGGTGGGGCAAGCAGAGAGGACAATTTTGGGAAGTAGAAAGCTGAGTCAGGAGATGCCAGCCTGCCATCCAGAAAACAGCATGTAATGACACACAGGTAAAGCCACAAAATTTGTGGAGACATAGATTAACAAACACAGCTAAATTTAAATGTAGGAGCTAGTCAGTGGTAGGCCTGAGCTAATGGTTGAGCAGTTTTAATTAATATAAGCTTCTGAGTGATTATTTTATAAGTGGCTGCAGGGTCCATGGGGCTGGGCAGGACCAGAAAAAACTGCAGCTACATATTAATATTTAAATATTATTATGTACTCAAACATGTGCTTAAAGACTTTTTCTATCTATATATTGACTTAATAAAATATTATTCAAAATAAATTGTTGTTTAGAGTAGCTAACAATATCTTTTCATTTTATTTAGAGTAACAAATGTTATCAAGTTGTAAACCAGGCCTATAACTACAACATTAAGGTCACCTATTGTGTTCATTAGTTTCAAATGTCAACTGGACACAATCTAGAGTCAACAGGAAACAATCTTGTTCAATAAAAAATTTTCTGAATTTGGTTGGCCTGTGGGCATGCCTACAGGAAATTTTTTTTTATTTTCCTCTATTTTATTTTTATTATAATATAGTTGCTTGATTTACAACAAGCAGAAAATATATTGTCCCTTATTTCAATACAGACATTGATATTTTTTAAGATTGTATAGAATACTTATTACAAAGAACATATAAAATATTTCTTAGAAGTTTAATATAAAAGAATATACAAATTTTAACCACTCAACTTTCTACTTTATTAGGACTGCAAACATTTTGTTCTTTAAACTAGACATCAAGAAAAATATAAAAAATAAATAAATTACATATTAAATGATTATATAAGAGAAAAAGTATATCAACTGCAAACATTAAAGCAATTCAAGTTAAAAACACTATCAAGTATACAAGGATTCCAGAACAAGTATTTTAAAGACATTTCACAGAGTATTTTTAAATCATCTCTGTTTTCTCCTAGCAAGACTTATATTTCTAAAATGAAAATTGAAAATAAAAATAAAACTTCAAAAGGAAGAATTCTCCCACAATTATTTCTTGTATCTTAAAGCAAGTGATCTGATACTTTGAAAGTTGTTAGCATTTTATTCTGAAAGATATTGGAAATTTCAAATCACTTTTTACAAAAGATATTATGAATATTTAAGGATTATTAATTTCTTATTTTAAGTCACATTTTTTACTAAATAAAACTAAATGATGTGAATATTGTTTACAAGTAAAACTTATAATATTACTTAAAAATTCACAGTCCACAGAATCATCTAGAATTAGGTTGTCATCATTCAAATCATCTTACACTATTACACTAAGTTGTAAAGAACAAGCCTCCCTCATGAAGATAGTAGGCAAATTTTGATACACATGCACATGCAATGTGCTAGAAGCATCAATGTTTAGGTTTTGTGGTTTTTTTTCACATAGGCATATACAAAACAAGTTACTTTTGAACAATTTACCTGCTTCTAAAAGTGATTTAAAAACTAAATAAAAATTAACAATGTTCTTTAAGTTTTAGACTAAATACATAAGAACAACATTTTTCACTTAAAATTATTTTTGCTCTTATTGATATGCTCAAACTTAGAGTCTGTTTTTATAATCTAAATCTTAGAAAACAGAAAAGAACCCTCTGCTGCCCTAGTTGCTGGCCAGCAGTGGAGATGCCTAAAGGCAGGTTCCCCTACCAAAACCCCCCATCAGACCCTGCAATCTACAAGACCCATGCCTTACTCCAAATCTACCCACCCTCTTGTAACCCCCAGTGGCTTCCTGGGACACAGAATCCACCAGTTCTCATTGGACCAAGAAATGAACGACTCTTCTTCTACCCAGAGTCCCACCTTTAGGACCTCGGCCCCAGGACACAACAAGTCCCTGGGGACCCCCACCCATCACTGGCCCAGTTGCCAGCCAGGAGGGAAGACTCCTGCTGGCAGGCTCTCCCACAAAAGCCCCCCATCAGACCCTGCAATCTACAAGACCCACACCCTACTCCAAACCTACCCACACCCCTGCAACCCCAGTGGCTTACTGAGATACAGAATCCTCCAGCTCCCATTGGACCCAGAGTGGTTTCCAGAGACACAGAATCCACCAGCTCTCATTGGACTAAGAGTGGCTTCTTCAGACATGGAATCTGCCAGCTCTTATTGGACCAAGAGTGGCTTCCTGAAACACAGAATCCCCTAGCTCTGATTGGACCAATAGCCCTGATAAGACCAAGAGCCACCCCCTGAGACAGAATCAGCTAGCTTAGATTGGACCAAGAGCAGCTCCATGCAACATAGAATTCACTAGCTCCAATTAGACCATGAGCTAAGATTGGACCCAGTGTGGACCCCTGAGACACAGATACAGCAAGCATAGATTGGATCAAGAGCAGCTTACTCAGACACAGTCACCTCTTGCACCTATTGGAGGAAGAAATAGGTAGACACCAGTGCAAAAATACATACAACATAAAGAGCAATATGGCATCACCAGAATCTAGCCCTTCTACAACAACAAGACCTGAACATCACAGCATAGAAGAAGCAGAAGAAAGCGACAATAAAAATAACTTCATGAAGATGCTAGAGGCCTTTAAATAGGAACTGAAAAATTCCCTTAAAGAAATTGAGGAAAAAAAACAAACAAAAAATTGGAACAAATCAATAAATCCCTTCCTCCCCCCCAAAAAAAGCCAAGAAAAACATGAAAAAGCAAACATGTGAAGGAAACAGTTCAAGACCTGAAAACTGAAACAGAAAAAATGAAGAAGACACAAACCAAGGGAATGCTATAAATAGAAAATCTGAGTAAGTGAACAAGAACTACAGATGCAAGCGTAACCAATAGAATATAAGAGATGGAAGAGAGAATCTCTGGCATGGAGGATACGAAAGAGGAAACAGATTAATCAGTCAAAGAAAACACCAAAGCCAAAAAAGTCATAACACAAAATATCCAGGAAATCTGGGACACCATGAAAAGGCCAAACTTAAAGCTAATCAAAAATGAAAAAAGAGAATAACAACAGACAACAATGAAATCCAGAGAATCAACATGTCATACTTCAAAAACCTGTACACCACAAAAATGGAAAATCTAAAAGAAATGGACAATTTTCTGGATAGGTACCACATACAAAGTGAAATTAAGACCAGATAAACAATTTAAATAGACCAATAAACCCTAAGGAAATAGAAACAGTTATTAAAAGTCTCTCAACAACAACAAAAAAGCCCAGAATGAGATGGTTTCAGCACAAAATTCTACCAGATTTTCAAGGAAAAGCTAATACCAATATTCTTCAAATTGTTCCACACAATAGAAACAGAAGGAATATTACCAAACTCCTTTTATAAGGCTACAGTTACTCTAATACCCAAACCACACAAAGATGCAACAAAGAAAGAGAATTACAGACCAATCTCCCTCATGAACACTGATGTAAAATATTCAATAAAATATGGGCAAATTGAATCCTGTTCCCCTGTATTTGTCTCTGTGTTTCTTATTAGAAATCCATCTACAGAATCCAGGAACACATCAATAAAATTATCTATCATGACCAAGTAGACTTCATCCCAGATATGCAAGGATGGTTCAACATATGAAAATCTGTCAATGAAATAGACCATATAAACAGACTGAAAGAATAAAACCACATGAGCATCTCATTAGATGCTGAAAAAGCCTTTGGAAAAATCTGACACCCCTTTATGAGAAAGGTCTTAGAGAGAACAGGAATATAAGGAACATACCTAAACATAATAAAAGTAAATTACAGCAATCTGACAGCCAATATCAAATTAAATGGAGAGAAACACAAAGCGATTCCACTAAAATCAGGAACAAGACTAAGCTGTCCACAATCACCATACCTATTCACTATAGTACTCAAAGTCCTAGATAGATCAATAAGATAACAAATGGAGATCAAGGTGATACAAATTGGAGAGGAAGAAGACAAAGATTCACTATTTGCAGATGATATGATAGTATACATAAGTGACCCCAAAAATTCTACCAGGGAACTCCTATAGCTGATAAACTCCTTCAGTAAGGTGGCAGGATACAAGATTAACTCAAAAAAATCAGTAGCCCTCCTATATACAAATGATAAATGGCCTGAGAAAGCAATCAGAAATACATATCCCTTTACAGTAGCCACAAATAATATAAAATACCTTGGGGTAACTCTAACTAAGCGAGTGAAAGAACTGTATTACAAGAACTTTAAGTCTCTGAAGAAATTGAAGAAGATATTAAAAAATGGAACTATCTCCCATGCTCATGGATACATAGAATTAGCATAGTAAAATGGCAGTCTTTCCAAAAGCAATCTACAGATTCAATGCAGTTCCCATCGAAATCCCAACACAATTCTTCACAGACCTGGAAAGAGTAATACTCAACTTCATATGGAAAAACAAAAAACCCAGGATAGCTAAAACAATCCTGTACAATAGATCCACCTCTGGAGGCATCACCATCCCTGACCTGAAGCTCTGCTATAGAGTTATAGTAATAAAAACAGCTTGGTATTGGCGTAAAAATGAACATATGGACAAATGGCATCAAATTGAAGATCCTGACATTAACCTGCACACCTATGAACACTAATTTTTGACAAAGAAACCAAAATTGTGCAAAGGAAAAAAGAAAGTATCTTCAACAAATGGTGCTGGCATAACTGGATGACAACATGTAGAAGATTGCAAATAGACTCATATCTATTGCCATGCACAAAACTCAAGTCCAAGTGGATCAAAGACCTCAATATAAAACCAGTTACACTGACCCTGATAGATGAGGAAGTAGCACAGGGGACTGCTTTCTAAATATAACATCAGTAGTACAGACACTGAGAGTAACAATTAATAAATGAGATCTCTTGAAACTGAGAAGCTTCTGTATGGCAAAGACACAGTAAATAGGACAAAAAGATAGCCTACAGAATGGGAAAAGATCTTCACCAACCCTACATCTGACAGAGGGCTGATCTCCAAAATATATAAAGAATTCAAGAAACTAGACATCAATATACCAAACAATCCAATTTAAAAAATGGGCTACATACTCTGGTGATGGGATGGCCAAACATCCTAATTGTCATGCTAAAAACCCCATCCAACTACTGAGGGATCTGGATGCAAAGATCCATGGCTAGGCCCTGGGTGGATCTCTGGGAGTCCAATTAGTGAGAATGAGGAGGGTTTATATGAGTGAGAATTGTTAAGACCAAGGTTGGATAAAGTGCAGGGACAAATGGCCAAACGAATGGAAACACATGAACTATGAACCAATGGCTGAGGGGTCACCAACTGGATCAGACCCTCTGAGTGGGTGAGACAGTTGATTGGCCTGATCTGTTTGGGAGGCATCCAGGCAGTGGGACCGGGTCCTGTGCTCATTGCATGAGTTGGCTGTTTGAAACCTGGGGCCTATGCAAGGTTGCTTGGCTCGGCCTGGGAGGAGGGGACTGGACCTGCCTGGAATGAGTCTACCAGGTTGATCTCAGTCCTCAGGGAAGGCTTTGCCTTGGAGGAGGTGGGAATGGGGGGTGGGCTGCGGGGAAGGTGAGGGTGGCGGGAGGGGGGAGAACAGGGGAATCCGTGGCTGATATGTAGAACTGAATTGTATTGCAAAATAAAAATTTAAAAAAAAAAGGGCTATAGAGCTAAATAGAGAATTCTCAACAGAAGAATCTCAAATGGCTGAAAGATATTTAAGGAATTGCTCAACATCCTTAGTCATTAGGGAAATGCAAATCAAAATGACTCTGAGATACCAGCTTACACATGTCAGAGTGGCTAAGATCAAAAACACTGATGACAGCTTATGTTGGAGAAGATGTGGAACAAGGGGAGCACTCCTCCACTGTTGGTGGCAGTGCAAACTTATAAAGCCACTTTGGAAATCAGTATAGTGGTTTCTCAGATAATTGGGAATCAATCTTCCTCAAGACCGAGCTATACCACTCTTGGGCATATGCCTAAGGAATTCTCAATCATACTACAAGGACACATGCTCAACTATGTTCATAGCAGCATTATTCATAATAGCCAGAACCTGGAAACAACCTAGATGCCCCTCAACTGAAGAATGGATTAAGAAAATGTGGTACATATACACAATGGGGTACTACACAACAGAGAAAAACAATGACATCATGAAATTTGCAGGCAAATGGATGGCACTAGAAAACATCATCCTGAGTGAGGTAACCCAGACTCAGAAGGACAAACATGGTATGTACTCACTCATAAGTGGATACTAGATGTAAAGCAAAGAATAACCAGACTATAACCCACAGCTCTAGAGAAGATAGCTAACAAAGAGGACCCAAAGAGGGATGAATGGATCACGCTGGGAAGGGGAAATACATGAGATCTCCATGTGGGAATGTGGGGATGAGAATATAATGGAATGAGATGGTCGAGCTGGGACAGATATGGAGTGGAAGAGCAATGAAAGTGTACCATGATAGAGGGAGACATCATGGGGATGGGGAGAAACTGGGTGCTGAAGAAGTTCCCAGGAATCCACAAAGATGACCCCAGCTTAGACTACTACCAATAGTGGAGAGGGTGCTGAACTGTCTTACCCCAGTAATCAGATTGGTGAGTACCGTAACTGTCTTCATAGAGCTTTTCTCTAGTAACTGATGGAAGCAAATGCAGAGATCCACAGCCAAACACAAGGCTGAGCTCCAGGAGCCCAGTTCAAAAGAAAGAAGGATTCTATGAGTAAGGGGCATCAAGATCATGATGGGGAAACGTACAGAGACAACCAAATCAAACTAGTGGGAACTCATGATATTTAGATCAACAGCTGTGGAGCCTGAATAGTTGTGCAGCATGATCTGCTTAAGGGGCCTCTTGGTCATAGGATCAGAATTCATCCCTTGTGCATGAGCAGGCCTTTTGAAGCCCATTTCTATGATGGGACATCTCGCACAGCCATGAGGCAGGGGGAGGGGCTTGGACTTGCCTCTACTAAATGTACCTCCCCATGGAGGCCTTACCTTCTTGTAGGAGGGAATTGGGGTGGAGTGAGAAGGGGAAATTGGATGGGTGGGAGGATGCAAGAGGGGGTCTTTGGTATGTAAAATAAATAATTTTTTTTTCTTAATAAAAAAAAAACATTTGGTCAGAAGGCTCAGAGGCAACTGCCTCTTCTCCATGATTTACCCCCTACCTTTACTCCCCCATCTAGCTTCATGTGCAGTGGTGAATATTATTTCATAGGCTGAGCTGCCTTAGTCTGTGTTCTCTTGCTGTGAAAGACACCATAACCACAGCAACTCTTTCAAAGAAAACATTTAATTGGCGCTTGCTTACAGTTTTAGAGGATTGGTCCATTATCCTCATGGAGAGAGGATGGTGTCATGCAGGCACACATGGTGGCTGAGAGTTCTATATTATGATCAATCTCCAGATAGCCAGAAGAGAGAGATAGACAGCAAGTGGTTTTTGAAATTTCAAAGCTCAACCCAAGTAACATACTTCCTCCAACAAGGCCAAACTTACTCTAACAAGGTCACACTTCCTAGTCTTTTCAAATAGTGCCACTCCATAAGTATTCATATATATGAGCCTATGGGAGCCATTTGTATTCAAACCACCACATGGGCCTTAGTTTGAATGAAAAAAGAAAGCAAACTGCCTAATCCTTTCAAATAATGCCACTCCATAAGTATTCATATATATGAGCCTATGGGGGCCATTCTTATTCAGAACACCACATGGGCCTTAGTTTAAATGAAAAAAGAAAGGAAATGGAGTGCAAGTAATTATATATTCATTGTTTCTCTGCTCTTGACTTTGTGCTATGACCAGATTTCTCTGGCTCCTGCCACTGTGACTACTCTGCAATGATGGAATTGAACCTAGAATTAAGAGGTTAAATGAACTCTCTCTCCTCTGAGTTTGGTTTTACAGGTTATTTTGTCACAGCCAATGGTAAAGAAATTAATACATCAGTATTGAAATCTACTGTTAGACAAACATCTTGTAGGAAACTAAGTACAATTCATTATACATTTCCCTACTCTCTTTTGCCCAAAATTCCATGTGCATTTTGGAAAAATTATAACATGTTAGAGCCACAGATAAATTATCCTTGTTCCACTGACAAACTTCCCATTTATATTTGGGAAAATAACTCTAATTAAACTCAGTGGGACACACACACAAATAGTACATAAAAGTAGTTGTACGTGGGGAGAATATTTGAGATGAAGCATGTCAGTAGAAAAGGATGAATGAGCAAACAAAGTGAAAAGAACTAAAATTAATTATATAAACTTGGAAAACTTTCAAACAATAAAATATGGAACACAGTGAACAAAAGAATAAGATAAATAATAAATAAAAGTAAGAAAAACAATAAAATGTTTTTTTTTTCTACCTGGAATGTCTCCTTAAACACCACAAGCTTATTTTAATAGATAGAGTCAAAACATAAGCATATTTATACACATAGTAATGAAAAAGTATGGAGAACAGTCTAAACTTAAAAATAATACAAGTGAAATAGAGCTCCTTCATGTGCTTAGTTTATAGCATATTTAAGTCAGCACTATGATAGTTAATCAAGTGGTACCTGATAACTTTATGAAAATGAAGAATCTTTCATTGTGCAGACATGTAACAAGTTCCCAAGTCATACCTATTAAATTTGATAAAAATGCTCTAGAAGATGCTTTAGGCATAATTAATATCAAAGAATTCAATGGAAAATTTTCAGTTTCTTACTCAAGATTTTATTTGCTTCCTACATGAGAATAGGAACTGTAGTAGTTTTCCGTGAATGTGAAGAGGGAGTTCTGACTAGTCTCTCCATGAAGTTTCTAGATCTCCGACAAAAAGAAGCAAAAATTGCATGCGATATTTGGTATTGGAAACAAGTTATACCTTCTTTTCAGGGGTTATCATGAACTTCTCTAAATCACAGACTTGAAGAATTTTTGTTGCTTTGTGAAAATACTTACACATTCCTTTCTTTCTGCAAGTTATTTCAGCTGGGTGCATCAATAAATTGAATTTATGCTGAATCATAACTAGAGAAATTATGAAACTTTAGATATTTGTGTCTTCTGAAACAAAATTCTTTCCTAAAATGTTTAGGCTTACAGATTGACACTTTCAAAGATACTTTTACAACATTTCTAAGTACTTTAAAGACAAGATTCAATAAATTACTTGAGGGGTATCTTAGGGTTTTATTTCACTGAAGAGACACTATACCACAGCACTACTTGTAAAACAAAATATTTAATTGGGGCTGGCTTACAGTTTCAGAGCTTTAGTGCATTATTGTCATAGGGGGGAACATGGCTGCAGAAAAAGAAAATATCACATTGGGCATAGCTTGGGCATATATGAGACCTCAAAGTTCAACTTCACAGTGATACACGTCCTCCAACAAGGCACACCTACTCCAACAATGTCAAATCTCCTAATAATGCCACTCTCTGTGGAATAAGCCTTCAAAAACATGAGTCTATGGAGGTCATACCTTTTCAAATTACCACATTCCACTCCCTGACTCCCATGGGTGTTACAAGAAGCCTAAGTGCTCTTATAATAATAACCTGGAGCCAGCTATCAGAGTGAAAGCTGAAAGATCAGAGAAGCAGAGCAAGCAATAGCCACCAACTCCTTAGCCTGAAAGAGTGTGAATTTCCTGTCTCCTCCTACCGTATATTTCTTTCTCTGTCCAAACATATCACTTCCGGTCTCAACCTTCCTATTGTTGGGATTAAAGGTGTGTGATCCCAAGTGCTGGAATTAAAGGTTTGTGCCACCACCACCTGACTCTGTTTCTCTTTTAGACTGGATTAATCTTTGTATAGCCCAGTTTGGCCTTGAACTTACAGAAATCCAGAGGGATCTCTGTCTCTGCCTCCAAAGTGCTAGGATTAATGGTATGTGTCACCATTGTGTGACCTCTATGGCTAACTCTGTGGCTGGCTCTGTCCTGTGATCTTCATGTAAACTTTATTTGCTAAGAGTACAAACAACATAGTTTGTACAAGCTACACATAGGCTTGTAGCCATAAAACAATACAAAATACATTTAGTGCAACTTCAAAAGTCCCCATAATCTATGGCAGTCTCAACACTGTGATCGCTTACTAAATCAAAATCAAAAACAGATTACATACTTCCAACATATAATGGCATTGGATATACATTACTGTTTAAAAATGGGGAAAAGGGAGGATAGTGAGGAAGTACTTGACCAAAGCAAGACTGAAAACCAGCTGGAACAACTCCAAACTCTACATTTCAATTAATAGAGACTATGGGGGTACAGCCCCTTGATAGTCCCCTCACAGGGTCCAGGAAAAATCTACCACCAGCTGATAATTTATTCTTTGGTGGTAGGAAATGAATCTATGCACACAAAACTCCTCAATCCATACACTTTATTATTCTGTGCAAGTTCTCCCTCTACACAGCTTCTATTCTGCTCTCATGCCTAGCTCCTTTCTTGCCTGATTTCTCTCTTCATTTATCTGTTGTTCCCTCTATGTTCTAACTTAATTCTCCCATCTTAGTTTGGCCCAACCTAGGTTATCATCCACCCAATACCTTCCCATCTCAGCTCCTCTCCTATCCCCTTCTTTCTCATCTTTTTCTTCTTCATCTTGTTCTTCCCCACCTGGCTCTTCCTCATCTTCCATCTGGTTCCTCTAGTACTCTCTTTTAGACTTTCAATCTAGTTCTTACCCATCTGGTTCTTTCCTCTCCAGTTCTTACCCATCTAGTTCTTCCATTCTCTTTTCTTTTCTCCATCTCATCCTCAAGTTCTCTCCCTCAAATCTTCCTCCAAGTCTATCCTTGTACCTCTTTTTTTTTTTTTGGTTTTTGGAGACAGGGTTTCTCTGTGTAGCTTTGTGCCTTTTCCTGGAACTCACTTGGTAGCCCAGGCTGGTCTTGAACTCACAGAGATACGCCTGGCTCTGCCTCCCGAGTGCAGGGATTAAAGGCGTGCACCACCATTGCCTGGCTCCTTGTACCTCTTTGTTCTCCATCCTCAAGTTCTCTAAGGTATTCAGTTATAAACCCAAGCAATAGCAATCCTCTGGCAGAACAAGGTCACCAGGCTTGAATTCTTACAGGGTCATAAAGGCAGGTAAGAGTTTTCCTCAGGCAGTGACCATCAGGCTTTCTTTTACAACCCAAAAACGGGAGTGATAAAGGAGGAGGTCAACTGAGAACTAATGATAGGTTAGTATATCAAAAAAGGAATTTATGTGCTCAACCTACATTCCTAGAAGTGGTTAGGTAAGACGTTAGGAGTCTATAATGTTAGTAAGGCTGTATAAGAAAGGAGGGTCTTACCTTAAATTGCACAAGAAATAAAGCTATCTGCCTGTCCTAGGAAATAGTTGTTGTTTCCATAAGGGTGTTACCTTAGTTCAGGAGATCATTTGGCCTTGGATGCTTGATAAATATTTTAGATAAATACAGTGTTAGGAGTTCTTGGAACCACACATAGCATACAAGAAAATCATTGTGGGAATTGGCCAATATGTATATAAAAGCTAAAATATTACCAAGACTTTTTAAGCCATGACTTGACCTTTGGAAAAGTCCTTGACTTTTCTAAGTAGTAGCTTTTGTGATAGTAACTAAATTCCATTACATTTTCCTGTGGCTTGCAGCACTCCATGTTTGATGTCAAAATCCTGTTCAAATCTCCAACTCCTTTCAGGTTGGTTGACTGTAACACACTCCTTTCTCCTGAGCTGCTTCTACTTCCTGTTAGCAGCTCTCCTCAGCATGTACCACACAGCTCTGGCGCCTCCAGATTTTCAGGTCTCCAAAGAAATTCAAGTTTCACCTACATTGCTCACACAATGGCCTCTCTGGGCCTCCAGGCAGCGAAAAACCTGTCACACACTTGACCTTAGGAGCTTTCCTTAGTCTCATAGGGAGATTCTATAACACCTTTCTTGTATCCATGACTCCAAAGCCAGAACCATGTGGCCAAAGCTGCCAAATTCTTTTGCTTGCTGGGCTTAGAACACTGCCTCCTTTTAAAATTACATCTTTACTAGCCTAGCTTTTTGGTTTGGGTGGTTATCTTCACTGCCTATGCTTGGCTGTCCTAGAACTAACTCTGTAGACTGTGCTGGCCTTAAACTTAGATATTCACCAGCCTCTGCCTTCTAAGTACTTGAATTTAAGGTGTGCACCACAACATCCAACTCTTAGCTTTTCTTTAATTCTTTTTTACAAGTAGGATTCTTAGCTGGGTGGGATCTCATCCAGAGGTCACTACACTCTTTACTCCATTTAAATTGTTTATCTCCTCGAACACAGGACTTAGCACCATTCACTCTCTAATGCCCCTTTTCTCCTTGAACTGTACATTTTGTATTTTTCCTTGCTCACCTTGCTCCTTTTCATTATAGGTCTTCATAAGAGTAAACACTAATAAGCACATGACAGAGTCAATACTAGGCTGTTTTGAGATTTCCTCGGTCAAACAAACTAATCCAAATATCTTTATCCTCAGACAGACTCTTTAGATAAGGGCAAGGAGCAGCCATATTCTTCACCAAAATATCACAAGACCACTTTCTAACCTACATACTAATATTCTTCTCTGAATCCTTTTGAGGCAGTCTCCCACAGTTCAAATCACCCTCAGCCTGACTGTCTTCAGTGTTCCTCCTAGGATGGCCCATTAAACCCTACTTAAATCGTTCAACTGCTTTTGTAATCCATAGTCTCAAAGTCCATATTTTTCCAAACAAAAACATTACCAGGTCTATCACAGCAATATCCCAGTCCCTGGTACCAACTTAGGGTTTTATTGCTGTGAAGAGACACCATGACCAAAGCAACTCTTATAAAGGAAAATATTTATTTGGGGGCTAGTTTACAGTGCCAGACATTTAGTTCATTATTGTCATGGCAGGAAACCTGACAGTACAAATGCAGATATGATGCTGGAGAAGCAGCTGAGGGTTCTACATCTTGATCCTCAGGCAGCAGAAGGAAAGACTGCCACATAGGCATTGCTTGAGCATGTATGAGATGTCAAAGCCCACCTCCATAAGAACACACTTCCTCCAACAAACCACACCTACTCCAACAACACCACACATCTTAAAATTGTCACTACCAATGGAACAAGCATTTAAACATATGAGGTTTTGGGGGGCATATTTAGTCAAACTATAAGTGGTTTTTATAAGTTTTCTGTAATTTAACAAGAACTATATATATTTATTCTTATTAAGTTATTATTTACATATAATTAATATTTATCACTATGTAATAAATAATATATGTATATGTTAAACATATTACATATATATACATATATAATGATTATGATTATGATGCAGCAATGTCCTGGTGTTTTGGGGAGGGACAGAGACTTTTGATGTTCTGTGGTACCCAACTTAAAAGGCTAAGGTCCCAGAAGTTCCACACTCTCCAAACCTACCATAAATCAGAGGTTTTTGAGTCCTTGTCATGTGAATTTGAAGAACAAAATTCACTGACTACAGAGGATGAGTTTTAGAAAGAAATATTTATTATTGGACACATAGGAAAGAAATAAGGCTGAGGACCTGTAATAACAGGAGAGCCCACTAGGAGTGGAATATGAGTGAATTTCAAAGCCTTAGAGTTAATAATGCTTTAGTAGATAGAGGAAGGGATGGCAGATGAGCTGATCAGTGCAGTTTTCGTTCCAGGTGTTAAGGTACTCAAGGGTTTGGCAAAGTGCTCACTATTATTTCCAGGAAGTAGACATTCCTTTAAGTATAGGAGATAAGGAAAAACAAGACCCCTTGATGGTATCTCTAGCCTTTAGCCACAGTGAAACCAGAGACACTTTAGGGTTTGACATTTTTGGCATCTCTGGATTCTGGCAGAGACAAGGCTATGGATATTGCCAAGGATATTTCCAGCTTTCCAAGAAAGAAACTTATCACATTTCCTTGTATTCTTTCCCTCTAAACTCTCTAGCCAATTTTTACTTTCCACTCTCATGAATTATACATCTTAATATATTTTCAATGTTTGTGATTAGGTAGTAATACATGAATAAGGAAATAAGTTTTCAGAAAGTGATTTTGGGTTTATTTTTCTCTACATTTTTATCTAACACAGTGCTACATATCAATTACCATACTTTTACACCTATATAAATTATGTATTGATATAGATTTTTTTCTGCACTCATAGGTCTGCAGGGCAGATAAATGATTTTATGTATTCTTCTACCTATACTATCACTCTGTAAGTATTCAAAAAATTTTTGGACAATATAACTCAGTGGATAGTGAGAGAATTACAGCCAAATTGCAAAGATACAGAAGCCCAAAGAAACTAATAAATACAGGAATGAATATTGAAAATAGAAAAATCAACAGGTAAAATTAATAGTAGAATGTAGAAAATAATATTACATAGTGAAAGCAGAACACAACTAATTTCACAAAGAATTTAGAATACACAATGTATCCTTTAGGCCAGTAGTTCTCTAACTTGAAATGTAGCAAGTCTCTTGAATTTTTTTTAGATTTTTTGGTTCATGTTAATAGAATTTCTGCCCCCATATAAGTTTCTCCACCAATATAGCATGTCAGAGCAAACTGAATTGAAATAGTACAACAAGAGATTTATTTGAGCAAAGCAACTCCTAGATGAGTTCTCCAGTCCCAGAGATCAAGGCTGGTGAATATTTACCAACAATGAAAAGTGGGGAGACTTTATAGGTTGTAGGCAAGGGGTGATGATATGTCAACCACAAGCTGATTTTGTGCCCAAGCATGGACAAAATTGAGCACTTTAGGCAGGGAATTGGGCTGTTGGCAACTTCAGGGAAGGAAGCTGCAATAGCCACCAGGAATGCAGAACTGGGGGCTTTTTGGAGTGTTTTGTTTATTCAAAGACTCTGAGCAGGCAGGGTTTGAAGAGACAGAGACATAGAAAGGACTTTCTGGATCATACGTAGGGGAGCTGGAGTTTCCCTACCAAATGCATGTATAAAGAATTTAGAAATCTCACACACAAACACAGGCAGACATTCACACACACAATGCTCATGCTTCTGGTAGGTATAGCAGTAATAAACCTGAGTTTGTGGATCTGTTCTCACCCCCAAAGGAAATTATTTTACCTTAGTCTGATTGCCTTCATTTTTATTGAGTTTCATTCCTGTAGTAGAAAAGAAAACTTTAATTTCATAAGCATGCATAATTCTTAATTATGTACATGGGATTGGGCAAATAAAATGAAGAAATGCTAGTGTATTATACAGTCTAGGAATTTAAACTCATGTAAAGTTGACTATTCAAAAACACCAATAAAATTATTATCCTCACTTCACATCAACAAAAAGGAAAGAAATGAGATATACAATATTAATATTAAAATAGGAAAAAAGGTCCTCACTTCTGGACCCCAAACCACTAAAAAAGATGAAAAAGAAATATTACAAATAACTATATATCCAGAGATTTTATAATTTAGATAAAATGAACAAATCTTCTCAAATATGCAATGTACCCAAAGGCACATAAGGAAAAGAAAGCAAATTATCTGAATAAGTTTAAGCTTACTTATTATAAAAATTGAATCAATAATTTTTACCTTATATTTTCCATTTCAGTGATTTAAAAAACAAGGTCCAATAGCAACTTGGTAAAGAAAGAGTTTATTTTGTTTACACTTTCATATAATTTTTCATCATGAAGGGACATCTGGACAGGAACTAAGTGCAGGAACCTAGAGGCAGGAACTGAAGCAGAGGCCATGGAGGAATATGCTTGCATTATTTTCACCCCATGGCTTGCTTAGCTGACCTTCCATACCCCCAAGCACCCTAAGGATGGAACCACCCACAATGAGATGTGCCCTACCATATCAGTAACTAATTAAGAAAATGCCCATGGGCTTGCCTACAGGCCAGTCTTACGGAGGCATTTTCTCAAATAACTGTAGCTTGTTTCAAGTCAACTGAAATAAAAAATAAAACAAGGACACTTGCTTGGTAAAGCAAAAAGTGATCATCCCAAGCAATTTTAAAGACAAATCTCATTAAACTTTGAAGGAGGAAATTACATGAATTTGCTTTTACTTCTTTCAGAAGATGAAAACAAAATGAAGATTTGAAAACTACTTTAGGAAGCCAATGTTTTAATAACAGCCAAATAAACGAAGATCTTATAAGAACAGAGCTATGGAAACTAACATTTCTCCTAAAGATAGTTGTAAAATGGCTAGTGAGATGGCTCTGAATATAACGATACTGCTATGTAATGCTTAGTTCAACCCCTGGAACTCTTTTTTTTTCCCCTGGAAGTCTTGGAAGGTAGAAGACCAGTTCCACAAAGTTGTTCTTGGCCCTTCACATACGTGTTATGGAACATATTGTACACATACACATCCCCAATAATACCTTAAACATAATACATACCTTAAACACCAGTAATAATAATAATAAATAATCTTTAAAGAAGAGGGAGGTGCTTGCAAAAGTTGTGATCAAATATATGGAAATTAAATGCCATGATATTTAAATATAATTATATACTATAACCAAGTAACATTTAATATATAAAAAAGGTTCAAGATTTAAGAATAAAAGAATATAATTTGGCATACAGGTTCATTCTTATAATTCCCATATTAGGAAGACTAAGTCTGTGGATATCTTGAGCTACTTAGCAAGATCATGTCTTAAACTGTTTCTTATAAACAAATATTATATCAACATATTAAAGACAAAAGCACACATCATCTCAACACATACAGAAAAATTGTCTGACAAACATTTGGTATCCCTTCATCATACAAATTCTTAGTAAACTAGGAAGAACATCTACTGAAATCTTAGAGATATCTGAAACCAAATATTGATAAGTTAAATTTTTCTCCTTATAATAACAAACAAAAATATCTCCTTCATCATTCCCATTTAACAATATTCTAGCTAATGCAGTATGTAACAAAAATGCAAATAAACAAAATAGATAAATTAAAACACTTTTCTTAACTGCTGATATAATGACATTGCTGGGGAGCAAAGTGGAGACTTAAGCAAATTCATAAATAGAGGGAACAATGTCACTGTGCTTTCCTCACAGTGACAAAAAGTGATAATTTGAGCCTATCCTGGACAATTATATTACAATTAATTGGAAAACCTAGGGAAAATTGACAAACTCCTAAAATTGTCTACCCTATCACTTTTGAATCTTGAAGAACTGATTTTTTTTGATGGGGGAATGTCTTTCTGTATGCTGTGAAAATGTGTTGCTCTGATTGGTTGATAAAATAAAGCCATTTTGCCTATGGCAAGGTAGTTTAGAAGCAGGCAGAAAATCTGAATGGATAGGAATAAGGAAAAAGACAGAGCAGAGGAGACACTGCTAGCTGCCACTATGAGAAGCAAGATGTAAAAGTACCAGTAAGCCACAAGCCACATGGCAAAGTATAGATTTACAGACATGGGTTAGTTTAAGATGTAAGAACTAGATAACAAAAAGCCTGCCAATATTCAGAACGGTTTCAAGGCAACTGGCTCAGACAATGAAGCCTCACGGACTATTTCAGTCAGGACTTGACCACAATTGTTAATTTTCTCAGGATCCCCATAAGAATACAACACCCTTTATCAGCAGGAAGTAGCCTAGAAAACTATATCCACATTCCCAAAATATTGATTATGGATATTTGTCTTTGTTTAGGTTGTTGGTTACAAATTGTTATTGATCATAGTCAATATCTTTCTAAAAGAAGAAAGGGGAATATGATATGGAAATATAAGATATAGATATGATAGGATAAAAGGATGAATTGTTGAACCTACTTTAAAGCGCAACAACTTGATTAAAGGTTTTACATTGCTTTGGATTTTAGTTTATTGATACGAATTTAAACTTAATTTTGTTATACTGTATGCATATGTCTACTCTTGTTTAAGGTATTATGTTTGTGCAGCTCATTTAATTGTAAAGAATAATTAAGAAATACAGATTAATAATCAGTCTTCTATGATAGTCAAACTTATAGTTATCATGGTTAAGTTTTCTAGGTATGCATAGACATAATTCAATTAGGTAGGTAATCTTCAAACACTTCAAAGACCTGCAGAATGTGGCATTTAAAATGTTTTAAAAACTTAGACTTTCCTAGACAATGAGACACATCTGTTCCTGGCAGTACCAATTTACTTCAAAGAGAAAGATGGGGGTTGAAGACACTCTATATGGAGTTTATCTTCTTCTTGGCAAAAATAGCCATTTGGGTAAGAAACTGTACTTGCCTGGACTGCTTGACAAAATGTTGTATTGACTAGACAGGCAGGACCCATAGGAAGGTGACCACTGAACTTTGCAAGGCAAAATGGTCCTTCAGGTTCCTGATTTGTAGAAGAAACTGCCAGACATTCTACAGGATACACAGATAAATTACTGAGAGACTCTAGACCTATGGGCTGAAAATGGGTGCCCCAACATTGCAGAAGAACTTTAGGTGACTGTCTAGGCAGTCAGCTGTATCTATCATTCCAGATTTTTGGAAGTTGCTTACAATGCACTTCCTGTTTACCTAGGTAATATTATATCCTTCTGAGGTCTTTGATGTAGTTGAAGACTAGATAGTTACAATTATGGTTTTCCTTGGTTATGATAAGAGATAAGATAGATATGATACCTTAGACTCACAAATATGGGATAGATAGGATATCTTTTTTAATTTAGCCAAATACAAGTAGACTAGATTTTATAATTGTGATTCTTGCTTGATACATGTAACTTTACTAGGTTAAAGTTAAAACCTTTCTTTTTTTTTTTTAGAAGGAAAAGGAGAAATGATGGGGGAATATCTTTTTTCATGCTGTGAAAATATGTTGCTCTGATTGGTTGATAAAATAAAGCCATTTGGCCTATGGCAAGGCAGCTTAGAGGCAGGCAGAAAATCTGAACATATAGGAAGAAGGAGAAAGACAGAGCAGAGGTGACATTGCCAGCTGCCACTATAAGAAGCAAGATGTGAAAGTACCAGTAATCCACAAGCCACATGTATAGATTTACAGAAATGGGTTAGTTTAAAATATAAGTCCTAGATAACAAAAAGCCTATCATGGCCATCATTTAAAAATAATATTAGCCTGTGTGTGTTTATTTGGGTCTGAGTGGCTGTGGGACTGGCTAGTGAAAGAGATTTGTCCTGACTGTGGGCCAGGTCGGACACAGGAATACTTTCAGCTACAATTTTTTTTTTCAAGACAGGGTATCTTTGTAGCCCTGCCTGTCCTGGAACTTGCTCCATAGACCAGGCTAGAGTCACATTCAGAGATCCACCTGCCTCCAACTTCCAAGTGCTGAGATTTAAGAATGCACTACCACTGCGCAGCAGAACTGAAAATTTTAATAGACTTATAACTAGTAAGAATACTGTAATGCTAAACTTCTTAAGAATGAAAATGAAGCCAGTCAGTGGTGGTGCATGCCTTTAATCCCAGCACCTGGGAGGCAGAGCCAGACAGATCTCTGTGAGTTTGAGGCCAGCCTGGGCTACAGAGTGAGCTCCAGGAAAGGCACAAAGCTACACAGAAAAACCCTGTCTCGAAAAACAAAAACAAACAAACAAACAAACAAAAAAGAATGAAAATGGTAGGATCAAATGTCAAAATAAAAAATGATGAATTTCAATTAATCCAAGAAATTTCTACAATTTAAATATGAAGGAGCCAATCGAGATACAAACCAACAGTCAGTAAAACCTTGATACCAAAGTTGGACACAGACACTACAATAAAAGAAAACCAGATTAAAATCTAGGATTAAAAACTTCTTCCACACCCTGAGACAGAACCTGCCACCACCTGACTGGACTAAGAGGTGAGTCTTTATCCTCATACCCAAATACCCCATCTGCTAGAATTTGGGCCCAGGGGCACAACCCTGAGCCCCTATAACTGCACCCATTGCAGTTCCAGTTTCAGGCCAGTTTGCAGGCAGACCTTTTGCACATAGGTCAGACTACCACCATCCCCCATCAGACCCTGTAACCCCAGCCCCACCTCCCCCAAATCCCAACCTCGGAGACTATAATTGTTCCCTGAGACAGAGCCTGCCAGCCTCCAACTGGACTAAGAGGCCAGCTGGCAAGCAGACCTCCTGCAGACAAGTCAGACTACCACCACCTGCCACAGGCAAAGACTGCAGCTACTCCCTGAGACAGAGCCCACTAGCGCCAGTTGGACTAAGAGCTGTTCCCTAAGACAAAAAGTCCATCAGCATTGACTAGACCAAGAGCTCCCACTGGATCAAGAGTATCAAATCAGACCAAGAGAGGCTCCCGCAGACACAGACACCACTTGCACCAAGTGGAGAAAGAGATGAGTAGAAGCCAGTGCAAAAATACAGTCAACAACATAAAAACCAATATGGCTCCATCAGAACCTACATCAGCAAGACCGGAACATCCTAACACAGAAGAAAAAAGAAGATATCTACCATAAAAATGACTTTAAGAAGATATTAGAGATCTTAAAAGAGGAAATGAAAAATTCCCTTAAAGAAATCAAGGAAAAGTCAAACAAAAAAATGGGAAGAAATCAGTAAATCCCTTGAAAGCCAAGAGAAAGCAATTAAAAAAGTGAGGAAAACAGTTCAAGATTTCAAAACTGAAATGGAGTCAATAAAGAAGACACAAAGTGTGGTAATGCTGAAAGTGGAAAATCTGAGTAAATGAACAGGAACTAGAGATGCAAGTATAAGCAACAGACTGAAAGAAATGGAAGAGCAGATCTCTGGCATTGAAGATACGGTAGAAGAAATAGATTCATCAGTCAAAGAAAAGACTAAAGCCAACAAAGTCATGACCCAAAATGTCCAGGAAATTTGGGATACCATGAAAAGACCAAACCTAAGAATAATAGGGATAGAAGAAGGAGAAGAATACCAACTCAAAGGCACAGAAAATATATTCAACAGAATCATAGAAGAAAACTTTCCCAACCTAAAGAAGGAAATGCCTACAAAAATACAAGGTTACAGAACACCAAATAGACTGGATCCAAAAAAAAAGTCCCCTCGCCACATAATAATCAAATCACTAAACATACAAAATAAAGAAAAAATATTAAGAGCTACAAAGAAAAAAGGCCAAGTAACATATAAAGGCAGACCCATAAGTATAACATCTGACTTCTCAATGGAGACTCTAGAAGCCAGAAGGTCCTGGACAGATGTTATGCAGATACTAAGAGATCACGGATGCCAACCCAGACTATTATACCCAGCAAGACTCTCAATCAATATAGATGGAGTAAACAAAATATTCCATGGTAAAACCAGATTTAAACAATATCTCTCCACAAATCAAGAACTACAGAAAGCACTTGAAGGAAAAATCCAACCTAGGTAGTTAGATACACCCATGAAAACATAGGCAATAGATAGTCCCATACCAACAAATACCAAAGAAGGGAAACATACAATACTACCACCAAAAATAACAGGAATTAAAAATAACTGGTCATTAATACCCATCAATATCAATGGTCTCAATTCACCTATAAAAAGACACAGGCTAACAGAATGGATACAAAAACAAGATCCATCCATTTGCTGCATACAAAAATATACCTCAACTTCAAAGACAGACACCACCTCAGAATAAAAGGCTGGGAAAAGACTTTCCAATCAAATGGATTTAAGAAGCAAGCTGGTGTAGCTATATTAATATCTAATAAAATAGACTTCAAACTAAAATCAATTGAAAGAGATGGGGTTGGACACTACATATTTATCACAGGAAAAATCTGACAAGATGAAGTCTCAATTCTGAATATTTATGCCCCAAATACAAGGGCACCAACATTCATAAAAGAAACATTACTAAAGCTTAAATTACACATCAAACCCCATACACTAGTATTGGGAGACTTCAACACCCCACTCTCACCAAAGGACAGGTCTACCAGACAGAAACTTAACAGAGAAATAAGGGAACTAAGAGACATTATGACTCAAATAGACTTAATAGATATCTACAGAATATTCCACCCTAACACAAAAGAATATACCTTCTTCTCACCACCCATGGAACCGTCTCCAAAATCGATCACATGCTTGGTTACAAAGCAAATCTCAACAGATACAAAAAAATTGAAATAACTTCCTGTGTCTTATCAGACCACCATGGATTAAAGTTAGATTTTAATAACAACAAAAATTACAGAAAGCTTACAATCTCATGGAAACTGAATAATGCCCAATTGAATCACCAATGGATCAAGGAAGAAATAAAAGAAAGAAATTAAAGATTTCCTAGAATTCAATGAAAACGAATGTACAACATACCCAAACTTATGGGACACCATGAAAGCAGTTCTAAGAGAAAAATTCATAGCTCTAAATGCCCACATAAAGAAGTTGGAGAAATCTCACACTAGTGACTTAACAGCACAACTGAAAGCTCTAGAGCAAGAAGAAGCAAACTCACCCAGGAGAAACAGATGCCAGGAAATAATTAAATTGAGGGCTGAAATCAATAAAATAGAAACAAAGAGAACAATACAAAGAATCAATAAAATAAAGAGTTTGTTCTTTGAGAAAATCAACAAGATAGATAAGCCCTTATCCAAATTAACCAAAAAGCAGAGAGAGAGAGAGCATCCAAATTAACAAAATCAGAAATGAAAAGGGGGATATAACAACTGACAATGAGGAAATCCAGAGAATCATCAGGTCATACTTCAAAAACCTGTACTCCACAAAATTGGAAAATCTGAAAGAAATGGATGATTTTCTGGATAGGTACCCCATAACAAAGTTAAATCAAGACCAGATAAACTAAATAGACCAATAACCCCTAAGGAAATAGAAACTGTCTTTAAATTCTCCCAACCAAAAAAAGCTCAGGACCTGCTGTGGGATGTTCTGTATATCAACGTGTTGCTCCGATTGGTTAATAAATAAAACACTGATTGGCCAGTAGCCAGGCAGGAAGTATAGGTGGGACAAGCAGAGAAGAGAATTCTGGGAAGTGGAAGGCTGAGGCAGAGAGACACTGCCAGCTGCTATAACAAGGTAGATGTAAGGAACCGGTAAGCCACAAGCCACGTGGCAACTTATAGATTAATAGAAATGGGTTAATTTAAGATCTAAGAACAGTTAGCAAGAAGCCTGCCATGGCCATACAGTTTATAATAATGTAAGCGTCTGAGTGATTATTTTATAAGTGGGATGTCGGACTGCCAGGGCTTGGTGGGACCTGGAGAGAAGCTCTCCAGCTACAAGGACCAGATGGTTTTAGTGCAGAATTCTACCAGATTTTCAAAGAAGAGCTAATACCAATACTCTTTAAATTGTTCCACACAATAGAAACAGAAGGAAAATTACCAAATTCTTTTTATGAGGCTACAGTTACCGTGATATCCAAACCAAACAAAGATGCAACAAAGAAAAAGAATTACAGACCAATATCCCCCATGAACACTGATGCAAAAATACTCAATAAAGTACTGGCTAACCGAATCCAGGAACATATCAAAAAATTATCCACCATGACCAAGTAAGCTTCATCCCAGGGATGCAAGGATGGTTCAGCATATGAAAATCTGTCAATGTAACACACCATATAAACAAACTGAAAGAAAAAAACCCAC
Organism: Peromyscus eremicus; assembly: GCF_949786415.1. Lineage (NCBI taxonomy): Eukaryota > Metazoa > Chordata > Mammalia > Rodentia > Cricetidae > Peromyscus > Peromyscus eremicus. Next base: position 39,041,326 of record NC_081439.1, read on the forward strand.
TTGATCATATCATTGGATGCTGAAAAAGCCTTTGACAAAATCCAACACCCTTTCATGATAAAAGTTCTGGAGAGATCAGAAATACAAGGGACATACCTAAATATAATAAAGGAAATTTATAACAAGCCAACCGTCAACATCAAATTAAATGGAGAGAAACTCAAAGCAATTCCACTAAAATCAAGAACAAGACAAGGCTGTCCACTCTCCCCATACTTATTCAATATAGTACTTGAAGTTCTAGCTAGACCAATAAGACAACAAAAGGAGATAAAGGGGATACAAATTGGAAAGGAAGAAGTCAAACTTTCTTTATTTGAAGACAATATGATAGTATACATAAGTGATCCTAAAAATTCTACCAGAGAACCCCTACAGCTGATAAATTCCTTCAGTAAGGTGGCAGGATACAAGATTAACTAAAAAAAAATCAATAGCTTTCCTATATACAAATGAAAAAGGAGCTGAGAAAGAAATCAGAGAAACATCACCCTTTACAATAGCCACAAATAATATAAAATACCTTGGGATAACTCTAAGCAAGTGAAAGACCTGTATGATAAGAACTTTAAGTCTCTGAAGAAAGAAATTGAAGAACATATCAGAAAATGGGAAGATCTCCCATGCTCATGGATAGGTAGAATCAACATATTAAAAATGGCAATTTTACCAAAAGAAATATACATATTCAATGCAATCCCCATCAAAATCCCAACACAATTCTTCACAGACTTGGAAAAACAATACTTAACTTTATATGGAAAAACAAAAAACCTAGGATAGCTAAAAGAATCCTGTATAATAAAGCAACTCTGGAGGCATCATGATCCCTGACCTCAAGCTCTACTATAGAGATATAGTAATAAAAACAGCTTGGTACTGGCAGGGTTCATGGCTGGGCTACAGGCTGAGCTGCACAAATCTAGTCAATAGGAGAGAGGAGGAATTCTGTGGGCAGGGGATGTTGAGATCATGATGAGAAGATGTGCAGAGATGATGGGCACACTGGTGAAGACCCATGAACTGTGGACTAGTGGTTATGGGAACCCCATAGGACTGGACTAGGCCCATGGGATTTGGGAGACAGTTGTTTAGCTCGAACTATTTGGGGGACACCCACGCAGGGGGATCAGGATCCATCCCTGATGCATGGGCAGGCTTTTGGGAGCCTGGTGCCTGCTGTGTGGTACCTTGAGCAGCTCTGGTGCTGTGGTGAGGAGCTTGGAACTTCCTTGGCTCCATGTGCTAGGCTCTGCTGACTCCCCATGGGAGACCTTGATTTAGAGGATGTGGAGATGGGGGATAGCTGGGGAGCGAGGGCTGGGGGTGAAGGAAGGGAGGAGGTGGGATCTGTGGGTGGTATGCAGGGTGAGTAGAAAATGTCTTAATAAAAGAAATGGAAAAAAATAAATAAAAACAACAAGCTCCTTTTAAAGCATAGAGAAAACAAGAACTGGGGGGCAAATGCCCCATTGAGCCGATCAACTTAAAGGTTACCCAATCACATGATTAGTCTGCAGTATTTACAATGTTGTCTATGAGGGAATCATGTACTGACATCATCATTCTTAACCTGAAGCTCCAATCATATTTTTTTGTGAACAACTTGGGTTCTACTCTCTACACTTTCCCTGGGGCCAGCTTTACTAGCACCTGGCTCCATAGGCCCTTCCCCCACAAATAGTCTAATATTTTAAGTAGATGAAGACTTAATATGTATTTATATAAAAAAAACTAATAGGTTAATGACAAGCCAAAAAAGTCAATAAACATCAGAGAATACAAATCATAAGGGAAATCCATGCCACGAATAATCATGGAAAAGTAATGAGATATCATCTCATAAGTGTCAGAATGACAATTATCAAAAACTCAAACCACAACAAGTACTGACAAGACTTTGCAGTAAATCCAACTGCGAAGGAATGTCAAATAATGTAGCTGTCACAAAATGTGGGCTGAAATTTCTTCAGAGAACTGAAAATATAGGTACAAATTTATCAAGCAATCTCACTTATAGGTACTTATCCAAAATGATGAAAAGCAGCACCTTGAAAATATAAACCATGTACATTCACTCGGGGCTGTATCAGCTCCTTACACAGTCCCTCAATGATTTCTCAGCTCCTTACACCAGAGGACATGCTGAAACACAGATTACTGGATTCATCTCCTCAATTGCTATTTTAATCAGCCCTTGGTAAAACACTGCAAATTAGAATGAAGAAGAAACCAGAATATTTTTATGTTGCTGGAGTTTGAACATACTTTCAGATTCAAGATTGTGAGCAAATAAGACACTTTGAAGACTTTTCAGTAGCACATTAACAAATAAAGATCTTTACCGGAAGGTACGTAGAGTCACAGTATGAAGCTGGTGATGATATTAAAAACAAAATTTGAATACAATTATTAATAGAATGAAGAAAGGTGATAAAAAAGAAGATGTACTGGCAGAATCATTAGACACTTAACCATTCACTGGAATATAAGAAAGAAGGAAACATAATGCAAAGATTAAATGGGCATCATAGCATATGTAAGAAATTATCTCTTAGAAAAAAGATGAGTTATATAGAAAAAATTGTAAAGAAAGTGACACATGTTTGGTTTTCTAATTGTATTAGAGGAAATATGTATCTATTATTGTTAATTTTCTTTTTTATTGTCTGTTTCTAATTTTAAAAAATATAGAATATACTTTTATCATTTTTTCCTCCCCCTAGACCCTCCCAAATCATCTCAAAATTCCTACCCACCTAACTTTTTTTCTTTTATTCTTTTCTTACTCATTAAATCCTGACCACAGTTTCTACTTCCTCCACTCTTCTCACTCCTTACCCTCCACCCTCTCTTTCTCCCAGATGCACTCCTCATAGGTTTTCCTTCAAAACAAGGGCAGGCCTCCCATGGATATCAATCAAACAAGGCAAAATTAATTACAATAAGACAAGTCACAATCCCCCATATCAAGACTGGATGAGGCAACCCACTAGGAAGAACAGGGTCCCAAGAGTAGGCAAAAGCATCAGACACCCATCACTTCCAAATATTTCTTATAGAGGCCTCAGTCCTTATATAAATAAATTATTCATTCATTTTCAAGAATGTGTTTCCAATACTTTAACTTTTTTAGAACAAAGTTAGGAAGATAATTGCTTTTCTATAGTAAACAGAGAAACCCTATATTCTGTGTCTTAAAGCAAAGAAGTCTTATATCTTATGTCCAAGAATTTAATGTCCAAAAGATTTCCTTTTTTAAAATAATTTCCTTAAATGTACTTTTCCTGAATTTAAGCATTATCTTTCTGATTACAGTTTTTAATCAGATTTATTCATTTTATTTTACGTGTGTTTTGCTTGCATGTATGCATGTGTACTACATGTGAGCTTGGTGCCTGTGGAGGTCAAAAGAGAGCATCAGATCCACTGGAACTGAACTCACAGATAGTTGTGAACCACCACTTAGGTTCTGGGAATCAAACTCTGGTCCTCTGCAAGAGCAACAAGAGCTCTTAATTGCTGAACCATCTCTCTAGCCATGTACCTTTCCAGTAGATATGTAAGAAACATTGTGTAACTTCTTTGTTAGTGTTGACACTTTTCCCCTTAGTTTAATTGCAAAGCTCTGTATGACTGCTAGGCAAAGGCTATTGAATACATGTTACTATTGGCAAATTTGCTTGCATGGTATAGCACTATTATCATAGTTGCATTGGTATATATCATTAGGTAAAAATGAAAGTTATTGGGTGATATAAAGTGCCAAAGATCTTTTAAAATTTTCAAAATATTAAAATAATTTTTCAGATTTATTCTATACTATTCAAACTCGCTAAGTCACTTGCTTTAAGTGAGTTAATATTTTCTCTTTTGTTGTTGTTCTGGAGTTTTGTGTTTCTATAAATTACCAACATACCATCCAAATCACTGTGAATCCCAGTATCTTTTTTTTTTTTTTGGTTTTTTGAGACAGGGTTTCTCTGTGTAGTTTTGGAGCCTATCCTGGATCTCACTCTGTAGACCAGGCTGGCCTCAGACTCACAGAGATCCTCCTGGCTCTGCCTCCCGAGTGCTGGGATTAAAGGCATGCACCACCACTACCTGGCGAATCCCAGTATCTTAATGAAGTTCTAATTGGTAACTAATGAGCATTATATATATATATTTATATATATATATGTGTGTGTGTGTGTGTGTGCATGTGTGTGTGTGTGTCAATAATTACTAATATTGAATTATCACATTATATTTTGCCTAAATGATTTAGCTTAGCTCACTTTCTAATAACTTAAACAACATAAAGATTACCAAAGATCTATGCATATGAGATTTCCACTGATGCTGAGTAGTTCTACTACAAAGGTGGTCCACGATTGTGCATTCATGCAGGGTTCTGTGAAGATACACCCAATATTTCTGAATTTTCTTATGTGCTGTAATGTTCAAAATATTTTTATAAAAATTACCTTGCTTGACAATTGTAGTTACTTGCATAATTTGAGTGAATGGACATTTCTATGATCACTATTTTGAGAAAACTGAAGGTTTTCATAAGATTCATTACTAAATTTTTAATTTAAAAAAAATGACACTTTTAAATCCTGAACTACATATCCACTGTTCTTTGTAGTAATAATGTCTACGCACAATGGGTAAGAAAATATGACCATCATTTATAATAATGCATTGGTAATATCTGGCTGCTCATTTATGTCACTTATAATTACAGTGGGAATTGAGTCAATTAATTTTTGTTTCATTTTAGTTTGTGTTACCAGGGACTACTACAATGATAATTTGCAAGTACAAAAATCACAAGTTTAATTTTTGTAAATTACATTATAAACCTTTTGAAATTCTTAGGACTATAATCACTTTTAACATCTTATAAATTTTTAATCACTTTACTTTTCTTATGGTTATTTTATGCCCATTGTTGTATTCATTTAATGTGCTCTTCAATAAACTTTTTTAACTTGACTTAACAAGGTGCCTTTTCCTTTTTTCCACAAAAAATTTATCATACCATTGTCATACAATCCTTATTGTTTATTTATTTTTTTTTGAGACAGGGTTTCTCTGTGTAACAATACTGCCTGTTCTGAAACTCACTTTGTAGACCAGCCTGTCATTGAACTCACAGAGATCTGCTTGCCTCTGTCTCCCAAGTACTGAGATTAAAGATGTGCACCACTAACACCTGGTATCCAGACAACTCTTGACTATTTTTATAATTATTTATGAAATCTATTGCTCCCTAAAATACTAATTTCTAGTTTTAATGTTAATATAATAATTAACTATTAGTGGTACATAATTTTAGTTTAAATATTTACTTTTTCAAGTTACCGAAGTTTGTTACCTATGATATGGGTACTATCAAGATTACATAATAATTAGATTATATTTATATTTTACTAATAACACATAAAAGAACAATAATGCTTTCCATATGTTATTTCCTAGTAATCACATATACACGCACACTCTTAAACATTTACCAGAGACATGACACTATACAGATTTCTCATTGTCTAAAACTTTAATTGGGTCATGCTTTACTAGAGGCAATGTTTATTGGATCTGACAAGATGAAAAAATAGATATTATATTATGAAATAAAAAGTAATATAAAGTATAATATGCAAGCCAACTCTTTTAAGTTGAATTAAGCATTTTTGTAAAGAAGCTAATAGCTCAAAACTCATAAAATGACTTGGAGAATTTTAAGTGTCTCCTAATATTTTTCTGGTCTTTATTGAAGCTAAAAATAGTGTATATGTTTGACTGACAAAATAAGATAAAGAAGACCAAATTATCTCTGAAGATGAGCCAGAGACATGGCAACAAATTGGATAAGTCTCTTGAAATACTTAAAAGATTTATTAAAAAAAAAAAAAACAACTACATATGCATAGCTCCAGGTCACCATGACTACAACTTGCCATTTTATACAATGAGAAAGCTTACATACTTATGTTTGGCAGTAAATAGGATTGGAGCCAATACTTTAACTCCAACTTTGAGAGTTGTTAGGAAGACAAAGATATTCGTAAAGAAAAAAGAAACTGAAATCCTAGCAGTAATGTATATTTTAAACAAAAGCTAAGGTACAGAATTTATGTGATCAGAAATTTCTTAACCACAGCAGACCACAATCAATGGCTGAAATATCATGTTCATTAGAAGTACTCAAAAATTGTTCCCAGAAGGCATTGATGAATGAATGATACACATTCCAAGCTTTATCTCTGAGATATTGCCTGAAAACTGTAGCACATTCACAGCAACATTATACCACCATCATCCCTGATCTGTACTACTACAAAAATGATAAGTGGAGCTCTTTAACACCCATGGCTTGCCTTGCTCTTTGCTCTCATTAGCTTTCATTGAGCAGATTTTAAAAAGTTCAATCATGACAAGCTATTTTTCCGTTTAAGTCTTCAGTGATTTCCTTCTCAATGAGCACTAAATTTAAAGCCATGGTTAAAAAGTGCTTACATGAGTCTGCATCTTGAAATATTACTCAAGTTATACTATGTCCCTTTCCTTGTAGATCGTTATACTCAAAAGACTTCCTTCTTCTGTATAAATATGGAAAGCAAAGGCTCACATTAGTTATTAAACACTGGCTGGGAGCTTAATGTTTTCAGTAGGCATTCAAATAACTGACACTTTTTCCTTATAATTTTTTTCTTTCTTTTTTAAAATTTATTTCATAATCATTTACTTCATTTTGCTGGAGATTATAGTGTCTCCCTTCCCTTTTCTCTGTCCAAACCCTCCCATATTGCCCTCTGGTTCATTTTCAAACACATGGACTCATTTTTCTTTAGTTGTTGTTACATGTGTGTACGTGTGTGTGTGTGTGTGTGTGTGTGTGTGTGTGTGTGTGTTTTGTGCCTCTAGTTGTGCCTGTATTAGTAAGGGATCACTAGAGTCACAAAACTTATGAAATGGAAAATATATATATATGAATTTTGTTGGAATAACTTACAGGCTACAGTCCAACTAACTAATCCAACAATGACTAGCTGTGAATGGAAAGTCCAAGAATCTAGAAGTTGCTCAGTCCTACAAGGCTAGGTGTCTCAGCTGGTCTTTTGTGTATGTTGGAATCTCGTAAAAGTAGGCTCCAGTGTGAATGGATGTGCTGGCAAGGTGAAGCCAAACAGGCAAAGAGCAAAACCTTCCTTGTTCCATGTCCTTATATATAGGCCTCCAGTACAAGGTATAGCCCAGATTAAAGGTGTGTCTTCCTGCTACAAGGTGTGGATTAAAGGCATGTTTCTTCCACCATCAATATTCAGATCAGAGGTGGGTTGTCTTCAGACTTCAAGATCCAGACTGCAGCTGTGCTCTGCATTTCTGGATTGTAGTTCATTCCAGATGTAGTCAAGTTGACAATCAAGAGTAGCTATCACAAGGCCTCATGAATTTAGCCCTCTGTATGTTAGAATGTATATTGTTGTTCTTGTTCAGCTCACATTTGGGCACCTGTGTTAGTGAGATTTTATGGGTGTAGCTTCTGACATCCCTAGGAGACAAACTCTCACAGCAAGTACCATGATCCTCTTATAATTTTTCCACTCTCTCTTCATAAATGATCCCTGAGCAAGAGGTACATTAGATATATTGCAGATGTATCCTTTGAGACTGTTCTCCACAAATCTGAATTCTGATTGGTTGTGGCTTTCTGTAATGATCCTGTTCTGTCTCGGGGGAAAGAGAGTAGTCAGAGTGCATTATATACATGTATGAAATTGTCAAAACCAAATTAAATTAGGAACAAAAAGCAAGATAATGATCCGCAGTTTCAAATGCATTGTTTTTGTACAAATGTGCATGGAAATGTGCACATACACACACACACACACACACACACACACACACACACACACGTACACAAATACACAAACACATGGATATAAATATGGATATGGGCTATGAAATTAAAAAGTAAGAATATGAGAAGGGGCCGGGCGGTGGTGGCACACGCCTTTAATCCCAGCACTCGGGAGGCAGAGGCAGGTGGATCTCTGTGAGTTCGAGGCCAGCCTGGGCTACCAAGTGAGTTCCAGGAAAGGTGCAAAACTACACAGAGAAACCCTGTCTTCAAAAACCAAAAAAAAAAAAAAAAGGATATGAGAAGGGAAAATAGAGGTAGATAGTTCATAAGAACCAATGTGACATGGATGCACAATGGAGGGTACAAGGGGTAGAAGAGTGAAAACAAAGGGATGGGGAAGGAAAATGGGAAGAGAATTAACAAAATAAAACTATGTTAAAATGCCAATTAAAAGTCTGTGTAATACTATGTCCATTTCACATAATGATAATAATAGGTTATTCCCTAGTGCCCGGGCTCTGTTTATCCATGGTCCTTGGCCTGTTAATGGTACCAGATATAGGTTTCATCTTGTGTAGTGGAATTTAAATCTAATCAGAAAAAATGGTTGATTACTCTCAGATTGATGCACCAGTAAGCATGTCTTTCCAGGTCTGTACTTACTGTAGCTCACAGAGTCCTTATCTAGGTATAATTAATGGTTACTTTTCTTGTCTGGTATGGTATATAGTACCTTCCAGCACCGTGAAAGCTAGCCAGTAAGGATAGAGATTCCAGGTCTGTTCCTGCTTCATTTCTCCACGTTCTAAGATTGAAGTATATGGCAGCTTGGGCAACAGGGTCTTACCATCAGTTTCTGGAGAGTAACAAAGAGCAATGGCAATAGCATCTACTGTGCTGGAAGTCTATGGGACTAGAATTGCTAGCAATTTACAAAGAAGTAACTGACCTTAGGGAGTAATGATTATAATCACAAATCAACGAGTCTCTGAACTTTTATTTGAAAAGTTTCTATTTCCTGTAAGTTAACACAGAGTCTTATAAGTAGCCATGGTGCAGAGAATAAGAGACTGCAGAATTCTCAGCCTTAAACAGAACATATATATATATATATATATATATATATATATATATACACACAGATATCATCACCATCATCATCATCATGATGAATGTATCTGTGAAAAACTTTTTAACAAATGGCAGGTCAATAGCAAGATTTTACCATTGAATTTCCACTCAAACTTTAAAAAAAATCACAATAAAATTTAAAATAAATAAAAAAATTAATGCTTCAGTCATTATGTAATAATAACTCAAGCAATCTACTGCTAAGTATGCTATCACATGGTGGTAACAATAGCACTTAGGAGGAGGTAGAAGCAGTAGAACAGGGGAGTTCAAAGTCTTCCTAGCTTATTGAGTGAGTCTGAGAACAGCTTGGGTTATACAATGCAACAATAAAAACAACAAAAATCATTAAATCTTGTTTGATATGTACTAGTCAACACTTTCTATAGCATAACAGATTTTTATGAGTAGTGGTACATAATTTAAACACTTAAAATATTGAGATCAGCATTACTACTGAGTTCACAACCTTCAATTCACTGTGCTCTTTCTCACTCTCTTCTAAATTATGGTATCTCTAAGAAAAAAATCTGCTTTTAAATTCCATAGCATTGTGCCATGGTTATGACCACTCAATAATTAATATAATGTGAACTATAATAAGCCTTTTAAACATATAGCTAATGAAAAAACTGTAGTCTGTATTTTCTGAGGAATGTGTTTTTTTTTTTTAATATTTAGTACTCAGTATTGGTTGGTTTCATTGGAAAGTAAATGTGTTATTCTCTGTGACTAAAAAGTAAACATCTTAATTTAATGTCACTACCCTGAAAAATTTACACTATATTTTCTCTTTACCATCTGTGAATGTCAATTGTAGCTGTAAACTTAACACCATCTTGAATTACCTAAGAAGAAAGTATCAATAAAGAACTGTGGTAGTTTAAAAGAAAATGGCCCTGCCTAGAGAGTGGCCTTGTTGTAGTAGGTATGGCCTTAATGAAGGAAGTGTGTCACTGTTGGGGTGGGTTTTGAGGTCTCCTAGGCTCAAGCTATGTGAGTGTTACAGTTTACTTCCTGTTGCCTGCTTAAAGATACAGGTCTCTCAGCTCCCCCTTCAGCACCATATCTGCCTACATGCTACCATGTACCACCAGGAGGGTAATGGACTAAACCTCTGAAACTGTAAGCTACACCAATTTAATATTTTTCTTTTATAAGAGTTGCTGCAATCATGGTTTTTCTTCATAGCAATAAAACCTCTAAGACATGGACTGTCTAGATCCTCTTGTCTTGTGGGCATGTCTATGGTATATTGTCATGACTACTTTATTTATTTTGGGAAGATTCAGCCCACTGTGGTTGGCAAGATTCCCTGGGTTTAGGTTCTACACTGTATAAGAATACAGAATGTGAGCTAAGCACTAACCATGCATCGATCTTTTTTTCCCTTATTGTTCTTGACTGTTGATGTGATTAGGTGCTTCATATTCCTTCTTTGACTTGCCCAAAACAATGGACTGTAACTTGATATCATAATCCAAATAAACACTTTCACCCTTATGGGAACATTTGTCAGGGTATTTTATGACAGAGCCAGAAATGAAGCTAAAACACATCTCAGAAGTTAACATGATAGTTACTTATTTCACATAGATCTATTTAGATATGTATGTATGTACTTTTCTTTCAGCCATTGCTATCAAGTTATTTTCTATATTCTCAACAAAAATATTCAAGGAGTATATATTTTCTCACTGAAAAGGTATGTGAGTGTGTGTGTGTGTGTGTGTGTGTGTGTGTGTGTGTGTAAATAAATATGTGTGTCTGCTCCCATGTTTTTATATCCAGGCCTGAAAATATGACAGTAACAAACAGCTATCCATTAAGTGTATAAGTTGATCTATTTTTATCTTACCAACCTTATATAGAGATTTGTTTCTCCCTTTGTACCTTAAATATTGTCTACTAGAACAATTTTTGAAGACATAATCATCAATATTTACTTTATATTATTTGGAAACATAATCTTTACATATATCATCAGTAAAGATTCAATAATAGCAGTGGCTCTAATCAAGTTCCATTATATAAACACAGAACTCTGGTTACAGAGGCTCATTGAAAGAATTTTATATGGCAGAAAAAAATAGGAATTGAAGTAAGTGAAGGCAAGGATCAATAAGAAACACTGACGGCCACCAGAATTTAAAAGAGGCCAGAAATGACTTTCCATACAAGTTTTGAAAGGTGCACAGCCTTATCAAAACTTCCAGAGATATTCAGGGATAAATACAACTGAGGTTTTTTAAAATAAATTATTTATTTTATTTACATGTATGAGTGTTTTGCCTGAAAGAATGTGATACACTCTTTGAGCATAATCCTAATGGATGTCAAAATAATGTGTTCAATTCCTGGAACTGTAGTTCCAGATGTCAGTGAGCTGCCATGTAGGAGTTGGGAGCCGAGCCTGAGTACTCTTCCAAGAGCAGTAAGTTCTGATAATCACTAAGACATCTTCTAGCCTCTAAAATCGTATGGTATGCCCTTTTAAAATACTTTTTGAGACAAGGTTTCACTATGTAGCCCTGATTTGCTACATAGCCAGGATGGTGTCAAACTCAGAAAGATTCACTTGAATCTGCCTCCCAGGTACTAGGATTAAAGACATGCTCTACCACATACAGATAAATGCCAGTTATTATATGCAATGACATTTTAGCATTTAGTAATTGTCCCAATAGTTAATATCCTCTAGGTAAATTAAAAAGATGTCTTTGGGCTGGAGAGATGGCTCAGAGGTTAAGAGCACCGACTGCTCTTCCAGAGGTCTTGAGTTCAATTCCCAGCACCCACATGGTGGCTGACAACCATCTGTAATGAGATCTGGTGCCCTCTTCTGTATACATAATAAATAAACAAATCTTTTAAAAAAAAAGATGTCTTTACTGAAAAGAATACCCTGCTGATTGTTATTTTCTGAGTTGTACACATTGATACTGAAAGCAAGCATGCATTAATTTAAATGCATGTTTTATGGTTTCATTCTCTATATATTTATATTTCAATGTTTCTTATTATATTTTGGACTTATTTTCATGCATTTTCAAGCACTACGTTTATTAAGTTTGTGAATTTAAAAATAAAATCACTAATAGTGATAGTTTGAATTCTTGGAACAGCTATGGAGGTAGAGATGTAGAGTGGGATTCTTGATGTGTTTGAATATGAGTTGTGAAAGACAAAGTGTGAATTGAACAGTTCAATTTTCTTTTAGTTTTAGAAACGGGAATATCAGTGTCATTATACAGTAATAGAGAAGGCAAGTGAAAGATGATTTTGTAGAGACAGCTAGGAAAGAAAAAGAAAATTACTTGGACATATCATGTTGGGAATATGTATTTAGTGTTTGTAGGGAGACCATGAGGAAGTCAATGGCTTTAGAAAGCAAGATGTCATTATCAACAGTTCTCAAATAAATATTTCTTTCTTCCCCAAACTAACCTACTGTGGCTATTATAGACACCAAAATGACATATATCTATTCTTGACATTGTTGCACTTTAATTTCTGTGTGATTATTTGATCAATGTGCTCCTACCGTTCTGAATGACTGTAAGTTCCATTAGGATAGAAATGTTAATTTTATAATTGTATTCCTACCACCTAATCCCATTATCTAGATCACAGTATGTTATGAATAACTATCCTCATAGTATGTATTAACTTAAACAAAATGTATAGCCTGGAATATGATGTTAGCCATTTTCCTCAAAATTAATCTTCTAAATAATTTGTCTCTTCATAGTAACTTAAATCATTGTAAGGCATAAACTTTGAGGCTTGACTATCTTATGAGTCACAACTAGAACAAGATGAGCATGAGACAGTGATGAAAGCAAATAGTATCTGAAATCAAAATTCAATCTAGGTTTGAAGCCTTGATAACTAAGTTAGTGATTTGAATGTGGCTGAAATGTGACATTTGTTGGCTTACTGGCTTAGATGTTTCATGATGATATTTTTTTTTCTTTTTCTTGACCCTTACCTTGAACCCCAGGAACTACATTTGAGAAAGGTGGACAGCTAACTGGAAATGCCATGCTAAAGCTTCCTTAAAATAAATACAATTAAAATAATAACTAATACTCAGTACTAATGACTACACAAATAAGTGAGGATATAAGTCTCTTGATAATTACAACCATCAGCTTTTCAGGACTTCCCCATAATAAAAGGTGGAAAAATAATTTATCTATGAAATCAAGGCCAGTTTCTCACATTCAAGAATGAAAGATATCATTTTTAAACATTTACATTTTGAGGTAGCTAATTTGGTAGTGAAATACTGCTGTAAAATACAGATTTTAACCTCATCAGATATGTGAGGAATGATGAAATAATGTAAGAATAGTTTATAATATAGTTTATAATAAATTATCCTTTAGTTATTTTCTCTGTTGCTGTTAACATACATGTACCATAAAAGATGGAAAGACACACACATGATTAGTAACCCAAGAATGGTTAAATTAAGAGGATACTGTACATTCTCAAAATTGTATATGAGATTTTATAAATCAGCATTCTTCTCCAAGAAATGCATACATATATTTGGATTTGTGATAAAGTAGTCAACCTACATATGATCTAATCTCAGCAAATTTAATGTATCCTAAGAAGTGAAGTAATTTAAAATTAGATATTTTATTCTGTACACCTACAGGCAACTAAATCAATCTCATGATTTTACATGCACTGATTTCCCAGAACATAATTTCTCTAGAAATTTAAACTCACTTGCCAAATCACAAGTCTTTTTATAACACCAATTACATTAGGTTTTACTGCTTTCGGGTGGAGGAGAGGTCAACCAACTCTACATCTTCCTATGACCTGCTATATAAATATGTATGATATAAAATTTTTGAACAGCCAACTCATGCAATGAGCACAGGACCCGGTCCCACTGCCTGGATGCCTCCCAAACAGATCAAGCCAATCAACTGTCTCACTCATTCAGAGGGCCTGATCCAGTTGGGGGCCCCTCAGCCATTGGTTCATAGTTCATGTGTTTCCATTCATTTGGCTATTTGTCCCTGTGCTTTATCCAACCTTGGTCTCAACAATTCTCACTCATGAGGAGGGGACTGGCCCTGCCTGGACTGAGTCTACCAGGTTGATCTCAGTCCTCAGGGGAGGCTTTACCCTGGAGGAGGTGGGAATGGAGGGTGGGCTGGGGGGAAGTAGAGGGGGGCAGGAGGGGGGAGAACAAGGGAATCTGTGGCTGATATGTAGAACTGAATGGTATTGTAAAATAAAAATAAATAAATAAAAGAAAAATTATTAGATCAAGTACAGAGAGTAAGAAACAGTTTCTCAATACTGGGAAATGAGAACTACCAAATACACTAGTGCTCACTTACATTTTATAATTACTTAGAGCTAGAAATAGGGAATTTAATTCATCTATTCATTCATTCTATTGTTCATTTGTTTATTTGAAAAACTGAGTAATTGCCTATTACACAAGTGATTATCTGTTTTAGAACTAAACTTCTGCAATAAATAAAATGTATCTACTGTTTTCATTTAAAAAATTTTGACTAAGAGTTTGTTTTCAATTACAGAATTGCAGCTAATTTCCTATGGGACATTTAAAATTTGTGTATGATTTTACTGAAAGGAAGAAATGAGAAAAATGTGTAAGAGTATTAGCTGTGGAGCAAGGAAGGCAGACAATACAGTAGGAGGGGGGATACATGGAAACATTAAAAAAAGAAAAAAATTGTAGGAATCATTACTTTATATTTACCTAAGATTACATAAGTGTGCGTACGTGTGTGTGTGTGTGTGTGTGAGTGCATGCATCTCTCTCTCTCTCTCTCTCTCTCTCTATATATATATATATATATATATATATATGCTCTTTCAATGAATTATTCCAGTTGGTGTGTCAATACTTGCCTCATAGGTATAGAATGTCTAACAAAAACATCAGTAACCAAGCAAAAGAAACATCCTCTGCCGTTGTTGGTCAATGGGCTCCTAAAACTGTACAGACTACTGCTGCTGCCCTTAATTGCCTTCCAGAAAGAAGTCAACAGTAAATCCTTGTTGCTGAAAACACCATGCACTTTGGACACAAACCTGGGAGGAACAGAGATGGATCTGACCCAAAAGCCTCCTCCCTGAAGAGTAGCTTTGATGGATCTGGGAGTTGTTATGCAAGCTTTTAAGGGAGGAAAGCAGTGAATACTCTATCCCAGTTGTGATGCCTATGAACCACAATAATTACCAGAATGGTAAGATATCCCAATAGTGGCACTCACCTCTTGGCTGTAACCAAAAGCTGTCTAATTTGGCTGAAGGTCCACTCAAAAGAAGTGAAATAATGCCCAGTACTGAAAACTTAGCCAACTACCCCAGGCTGATGAGATTACAAATCTTAAAAAAGAACCTATCACCAATTTACTAATACAATCATAATTCCTAACTGTATTCTTAACACTTATCCTTATACCCACAAATAAGTATATCTCTCATCCCTCATCAAAGAAGCTTTCTATAAAAATAAACTGGAGGAGACAATTAGAGAAGGATACAACTAATCAAAATACAGAAAACAACTGAGTGAGGAATATCCATCCCTGTTTGATACATCTATAACAAACCATAGCTCAGAGAACACCAAGAGAAGGAGATGGAAAGATTGGTAAGTGCCAGAGGAACAGAAAGTCTACTGTAAGAGTGTGTTTTCTAGATAAGACAAGAAAGCTGAGCCCATGAAATATTAACAATGTGTCTGGTTAACCAAGACCTAAACAATGAAAACCCTGACTGACATATTGATATGTATGAGGTAAATCACATGAAGCCTGAACTCTGAATACAGAATTATAGGAAAACAAAGAATGCTGGGAGAGTGAGATTTAATCTTTCCCAGAGATGAATCCTCAAATGCTTGTCCAATCATAAGTCAGTTCTAAAACTGTGCATACAAACAAAACTACATAGACCTAGCAGGTTGCACTTATGTATTTATTCACACACATACATATGTTACAAGAGGCCATGAACTTAAAGCAGTGGGGGTGGGTTTCTGGGAGTGGTTAGGAGGCGAGGTAGCAGGGAAATGATGTTACTATGTTTAATTTAACTTTTTGTTTGGGGCAGATTTTTTGTGATGGGTAACTTGGAACATCATTGCCAATAATATGTCTTCTGCAGGATATTCACACTTTGTGAGTACTGAAGCTGGTTGTGATGATATACCTCCTCCCACCTCTGGTGTATTCATTTCCAGTGCATCATGTTGAGATAGTAAGTGTGAAGGGAGTAGGATCAGGATCAGTGGGCTCATCATTGGGAGTATCATGGGTCTCAGACTACAGTGCTGGTGGAATGTGGGATGTGCAAGCATTTCCAAGTGTCCCAAGAGAGGGAGCCTGTATACATCACCACTTGGGCCTTCAGAAGCCTCTGAACTCTTATCTGTAGCTAAAAGATTTCTTGTGTCCCAGCCTGCCAGTGGTCAGGACAAAGCTCTCTCACCCACTAGTCCTGCAGCTGCTTGGACCCAAGTAAACACGCAGAGGCTTATATTAATTAAAACTGCTTGGCCATTAGCTCAGGCCTACCATTGACTAGCTCTTACATTTAAACTAATCCATAATTTTTATTTATGTTTAGCCATGTGGCTTGGTACCTTTTCTCAGTTCTGCCTTCACATCTTGCTTCCTCTGTGTCTGGCTGGCAACTCCTGACTCAGCTTTCCTGTTCCCAGAAGTCTCTTCTCTGTTTGTTCCACCTATACAATACTTCCTGCCTGGCTACTGGCCAATCAGCATTTTATTTATTAACCAATCAGAGCAACACATTCACAGCATACAGAGCGATATCCACAGCACTTATCACCCTCAGGCAGATGGGGGCACTGTGAGTTGGGTGAGTGCTCACACTCTTGTGCCGTTACTGTGTATCCAGGTACAACAGATCAGGAACAATGGTGTGTTCTTATTTTATAAGGTCTGGTCTATACAATGGTCAAACAGCTTGATGACATATGTGATGGATCTCTGAGTATACCCTCTCAGCCAGTCCATCATTCATCTCCTTCCTCTACTTCCTTTTGGTGGGGGAAACAGGCAGATGGCATTTTGTCAGTAGAAGCAATGGGGCAATCCTTTTTGTAGGCATTTGAGGGTGTTTCACAGCTTCTTTATCCAGATGTTTCCTGTCTATGTGACTCTTCTCCAGTAAACAATGCAGAACGGCATCCAGCTGGTACTGGGCTTTGGGCATGCCCATTTCTGATTTTTTCACATTTTCCTGCCTGAACAACATGGTTTGGGTCAGGGTCTGATTCACTGGATCAGAAACTCTTAGAGGAGGTTGGGTTCACAAGTCAAGGAGGGAGGTATGTAGCAAGAATCTTAAAAGGTCTTATTAATAAAAACAAACCTGGAGCCAGGTATTGGGATGAATGCTGAAAGATCAGAGAGCCAAGACACGTCACAGCTAACCTCACCCTGCCAATTTCTCAGCCAATCCTGTTTCTTCAAACTGGAAGCCTCTGTGTCCTCATCTGAATGAATCTCAGCTGAACTGCTGCTAAAAGCCTAAAAGCTTAACCAGGCTCTAGTTCCTTGTCCTCATATCTTATATAACTTTCTGCTTCCTGCCATCACTTCCTGGGATTAAAGGCATGTGTCACCATGCCTGACTGTTTACAGTGTGGCTTTGAACTCACAGAGATTCAGACAGATCTCTGCCTTCAGAATGCTAGGATTAAAGGTGTGTGTGCCACCACTTTCTGGCCTCTGTCTCTAAAGGCTGTTCTGTTCTCTGATCCAAGATAAGTTTATTAGTGTTCACAATATATTGGGGAACACAATACCACCATACAGATGGGTAGGAAAGGTCAGAGTTAGTCCTAGGTCCTCGGGGCTGAGCACTCTAAATTACTAAATAGTTGTTTAATAACTTGAATAAATTACATAGTACCCAATTACAGGAGCTGTACACGTTAGAAGTCCAGATTTTTAACAAATTTTAGATTCATGGCCTTGCCCGATTGATTTACCGAGTAATTAAATCTTTTGTTTTCTGAGATTCATTTATAAGCCAGTTGTTTTCTAAATTACAAACAAATAATATCAAACCAAAAGTCCATCTAATGTGTAACATAAAGATACATATTAGTTTCTGAGTAAAACATTTAGACCAAATTATTTGTCCAAAGGTTGCAGACAGTAGTGTTGCTTTCAAAATAATCTAAAACAATAATAAATAATTATGACACTCATTTGTATCTCAGGAGGCAAAAATGAGCAATCATCAGTTTTTTTCTACAAATTATTCATTTGTCAAAATGTTAGCTCTTTCCCATATCTGTCTTTTAACTGCACTGAGCCCTGTGAAAAACTCCTTTTCCCATATAGAAGACTGTATCTTCAGTTTGATATCCTCTCCCTGAACTCAGAAACTACTCTGTTTAGAAGTGTAGTCTCCTTGCTCTTCCCCACCTCTTGGATTTGATATCAGGGGTTGCAAGCAGGATTACTAAAATAAGTTTTATTACAAGATTCACTCCAGGGTGAAATAATCCTGAGTATCAAATGACACGAGAGCCTTTCAGATAGTTAAGGGAAAAGTCACAGTTCTCAGCTTTAGCTTTACTGGAGATAGATGCTCAATACCGAAGCACTATTTCCTTTTACCCTAAAGCTCACCCAGCCTGAGGACACACAAGAAGAAAATGCTTAAATTTAGACCATTCTAGTAGTCAAGAATTTGACATCCCTAAAAAATAATTTTAGAAAGAATAAGAAAATGCTGTGATTCAAATTACCCTTGATTGTGTTGAAATGTTTCGTAGAAAATTTGCAGAGCCTGTGATGGCATTCTAAAAATATAGGCTATATTTCTAGTCTCCTAAGGAAAAATGCTTTCTGTGCATCCTTAAAATACATATATTTTAAAATTTGTTTTCTAAATTATCTCCAAAAGAAAACAACAAATAGCTGTATTGATTCATGGACGTTTTTCTGTGCAATCAATGGATATCTCTATATAAACTGATGACAGTACCTAAAACATACATCTAAATTACTGTTCCACACTATTTTCTAAAGGAAACTACATGGAACTTCAAGAAAGGCATAATTTTAGTGTAATATATGTGTGCTATATTTGCAAGATTCTAGAATGCAATTTCATTTAAAATTAAAGTGTTTCAGTTAATTACATCATGTTGTTCATATTCAAGTTTGATGGTACGTAATATAAATCATTTTGGCTAGTAATCTCAAATTCTTTGACGCAATATTATTGAAGGTCTTTTATCTTCCTAATTGAAAATACATTCCAGTGTAGAGTTCTGCATGTGTTCATGGGAATTTTTTTACTCAAGAAAATATCCAACATGAACAATATCTAAAATTCCTATGGACCAGTCAAGGAGTTACTTAGGTATAACCGGCTCATCTACAGAGAAATAGTTTTATAACCTCCCTCGCCTCAAAGGTTTTTGAATGGGAATTATCAGGAAGTTGATCTTTTATATTTTTTGCAATAAATATATCAATGTGAACTAAGAATAAAGGAGATTGCAGCAGTTTACATTTCACCACTTGATCATTTTCACCAGACAGTGTCCAGGCAGGTTTCAAACTTACTTTTGAAGATGGTTTTAATAGAATAAAATAATAAGCAATATTTCTAGCCACTTAATCTCACAGCCTTTAGAAGACTAGGCAGCTCAGAGGCTCACAAAGTCTTGATTCACTCTTACAATGTGAGTTTCCTCTGGTGTAGCTATAAAGATGCTTGCCACAATTGAGTATCTGAACCATAGAGAATTTTTATATAGGTTTTATCATTTTAAATATTATATTTAGCTGTAATTTTATTGTTTCAGAAATTATCTCACAAATATATTTAAGGGCATTTACATGCAATTTGAACCAGTACTTATGTCAGCAGAATTTTTCATGGGTTGTCTGATTAGCTTAGCTTAATAATGAGCAATCTGGTATCCTGGAATTTTTTGTTGTTTTTATTTATGGTACTAGAGATTGAATCTAAGGGCTTTCACATGCTGGGCAAGCATTGTATCAATGCTTTATTACGAGACAAACTCTAAGTTGCCTAGGCTGGTCTTGAACTCACTCTATAGCCCAGACAGCCTTTGAAATTCCTATTGTTCCACCTCAACCTTCTCCCCAAATGCCTAGGTACTTGAGATTAAAAGACTGAGCCACCAGGCCTGACTGTGATTCCTTTTACTTCTTAGAGTATGCTCAGGTTAGGTGTAACTACTAATTTTTTTTTTCAAATGTCCATAGAAACGGAAAAGAACAATGTGGCAACACAAGTAGATCTGAAAACCTATATTTAATCTAAGACATTATAATGGAAACCACTGCCTGTTGAAATCACCTGGGTGCTTATGCTAATCCTGATGCCCAGGCAAGAGGCCAGAAGAATAGGTAACTCTTGGGGATGGGGGTGGAACACAAGCTTTGTAAATCACCTCAGATTCTTTCAGATGTATTGCCATCACTGAATTTTTTAAACATGGTCAATTTTTCAACAAAGGATAAGTATCTACTCTTAATGAAAATAAACAGGACAAGAAATCTTCTGTTGTTTCTGGGTCCCTTGGCACGCACTTCCTGTAAAGTTAAGTTTTCTTCAGTAGATGATGTATAGGATTAAGGTCACAGGGCTGAAGATGAGAGTGCATGGTAAATTGTGTGTATAAGATGAGGTAGGTAAATAATTAGGATACTAACCAAATAAGAGTCATTTCGAAATTTTTAGAAAATAAAGTCATATGAGCTGTTTATAGTCAAATCTAATTCTAGACTCAGTAGTGGGAGGAAGGGATGGAGGAGGCAGTCAAGAGTGAAAAAACACACTGAAAGAAGAGGGGGTAGCTTTGATGAAATCATCGAAGAATATTAATCGCCCTCATCTTGTTTTATCCACACCTGGTCAGTGTCCTGAAGTCGGTATAGGAAAATGGGGTACACTCCTTTAAGTGACCCAGATAGTGAAAGAGAATGACTCCTCTCCCCAGTACAGTCATCTTAGTGGCAATGTTAAATCATTCATGGCCTCATGTGCTGCTTTTGGCAAGCGGCTTCCTAATTGCTCCTGTTTTTGCATCGATTCTGTGCAGCGTGGAAAAGCAAGTCTCCAACTTGCTTGTGGATTTATTGACCACCAGGTTCCTCCTCAGCTTTCACCTTCCAGGACTCACCCATTCTATTTTAGAGGCAGGAGGTGGGGAAAGCACCTGTTTCCTCCTCTCTAAGGATGGGCTGGGCATTTTGACAGCACCCTCTTTCAACCAACCCACGCCAAGGTGTCTGTGTTCCTGTATTTTCCAACCCAACTCCCTGCTCTTTCTGCATCCCTGTTATCTGTGTCAGAGGGCATGGGGAGGAGGGAAATCTTCCCTCAGATGCACCAGATCCCCAGAGAGCTACCTTCTTCTGAGAGCATCCAGCAGACTACAGGAACCCACTTGCCTTCCAAGTTTGGGGTGTGGGGAATTCCAGGACACTTGAAGTGCATCTATGGCTCAGTCAAGGGGTCTGGACGAGACCCAGAAAAATGCTGCGGGGGACAGATTCACCGATGTCATTAAGAGCCGCGCTGGTAGGACCCCTGCTGTCTTGCTTTCTAATGTGGGGGCTGTACATGATGCTTTGTTACTCTCCACAAAGACTATGCCCTGGAAGTTGGCACACCTTAGGTAGAGGAAAGTTGTGTGAAGCCAAGAGGAGTGGAGACTGTCATCTGGCACTCACGCTTGGGGCGGGAGGAGAATCCAGCAGGGTGTGTCAGAGGGAGGAGGAAGTGCTGCGCTCTGGGAAAGCAGAAACAAGTTTTCTTTGCTGGCTAAGTACATTTCGTGAGGAGTTGGTTTCTTCCTGTGTTTTATAGTGTTTTTAATCAAAGGAAGCCACCAGATATCGATTTTTATATGAGATGGTAACTTGTTTAAAAAAAATAACAACAAAGGATGACTAGATTGATTTAAAAAAAAAAAAAACATTGCTATAGCCTTAGGGAAAAGAGAGATGTTAAATTGTGAGGAGAACATGCCTCGTCAGGGTGCTATGAAGTATGGAGTTAATTCCAGAATGATTTTTTTCCTTCATTTATAGGTGTGCTGAAGGAAAAATGTCAGAGGGGTAGACACAAGGTTTGCAAGGTGGGAGCAGAGAGACATGAGTTGGAAGTCAGCAAAGTAAAACAGCACAATGAAAAGTCTTAAGGTTTTGCATGCACCCTCCCCTTGCACACAAGTAAATTTCCCTTGTCATAAATCCTAGAGTGCTTGAGAGTCTCACCTAAATATGCAAATGCTTGTAAGCCATGATAGGTCTTTAAAGCTGGAAATGGAAACATCTGTTAAGCTTTCCCTAAGGATGAAGTTTCAGCTGCCTGAATCCTTCCTCTTGCCCTCGGAAGCACAGCCAATTGCAGGCAGCAAAATAACAGAACAAAACATGACATAGCAAGTACTAATTCTAAAGTTAACATAGTTATGTTGTGGCACTCTTAAACTTGTCAGTACATAAGAGGTAAAAGCAAATTCTTCAAAAATACAAAATTCTTAAGCTAGATACCTGTAAGTCTTTGTGTTTTGGAAATAAATATCTTTTTCTCCATTCTTAAAGAAAACTCAGTCTGCCTCTATGTGGATTACATATTTGGGACTACTGTTGAATGGCTTTACAAATGCAATGGTTGAATTGTTTTCCTTTCTTTAATAGAATGGAGTAGAAGCTTGAATTTGAAATAGAATTTGTTTAGGATTAGTGATAGGTTCAAATACTTGTCTGCCTCGTGAACTAGGCTTTTATCTTTCCCATGAAACCATTCCCTGAAGGGTTTAGAAGTCTTTGGTTAAAATAGAAGCTCATACTTACTTGAAGTATGTCTGCTTTGATTGTTGAAACACATAATAAGGAATGTGTTTTATAGTTTTCTATGTTTTATTTTGTTTTGTTAAGAAGTATAAAGAGTGGCTACTATTAATAAATTATTTTCATAGTGAATTACTGCATGACAAAATTTAGAAATTGGTCCAGCACTGATACTACAAAGAAACTAATAATGTGTTCTTAAGCTGGCAGGGCATTCTCCCCTTCTTGTTTTTTGTGTGCTTCCCTCTACTTGTCCCTAAATCCCTTATATTTTAGACTGACTCTGTATTTTAAAAATGCAAAAAAGGAAATTTTTTACAGTAGTTTCAGTACAATGAAAGATAGCAAATGCATTTTATGTATAGAATTATTACATTTCAGTGGTAATCTTGGTAATTGTTTCTTAATAAATAAGTTATTGTCTTTAAATACATCAGAACATTAGGATTATACTACACATTGGTAACAGAATCATGAGATTCATTTTATCTCATGGTCTTTGCTTATTTGCTTAATGTCAAAATCTGAAACATTGAATATTTTTCTTCCATTACAACTGCATATCCATTAGTTATTTCCTCAAAAAATTGTGACTTGAAGTGATTATCATTTGCATACCTGATTGCAATATTCATAATATAAGCACTAACCATGAGAAGTCTGTTGTCTTAAGGAGAAATGGATTGGTGCTACAAACTGAGTGTCCCAATATAGAAGTTTGACTCCTTCAGAAATATATTTTAGATACCATACATGTAAAATTTCAGTGTTTAAAAGCATCTGAGTATAGTGCATTTAAATTTATATGTCTTATTTGGGTACTCCAATTATTATGGGAACTGATGCCCTGTTGATTTGTCATATTTTCCTTTTACTAGAAATACCACAGTGAAACATACACAATCCAGGACTGACAATCTTTTATAAAAGCAAGATGTAAACTTACCTGGCCCAGCTAGTGATTAATAGACATTTTTCTGGTTTATATTTATTAGTCATATCTTGGCTCATTCTACATATCATAATTACACAATATAATGTTAATACATGAGTAACTGAGTAAAATGTACCAATAAATTTGCATCATGAAAGACTTTTTAACCTATTGGACACTGAAATAAATTCATGTATTTTCATCACAAGAAAATGTTTTCAGAAGTTATTTTTCTATGGAGATTAAGAATTTTTTAATTGCTATGATCTTGATGCCTACAGTAACATAATCCTTCTAGTGATAAATTTTACATTGATAAGCTATAATTTTATTCCAAATTCCAAATGCAAAAATTGTTACATTAAAAGTTCAATAAATTTTATTTGGTCCATAATGACTATAAGAGTATTATAAAATAAGATGTAGAGATTAGATTATTTTAAAAAAATGTTGTTGGTTGTTTTTTAGTCTTTGCTCTTTGGGTGGCTTTCCCCAATTTGTTCTTTGGAGGGCCTGCCACCCAGCTCCCAAATAATCATACACAGAGGCTTATTCTTTCTTATAAATGTCTGGCCTTAGCTTGGTTTATTTCTTGCCAACTTTTCTTAAATTATCTCATTTATCTTTTGCCTCTGGGCTTTTTCTTTTTCTTACTTCTGTAATCTTATTTTCACTCTTACTCTGTGGCTGGCTGTGTGGCTGTGTGGCTGGCCTCTTCTTTTCTAGCTCCTTAATCTCTCTCTCCTTGAATCCCCTCTCATTTTCTTGTTCTATTTATTCTGTCTGCGTGCCAGCCCTGCCTATCCTTTCTGATGCCTTGCTATTGGCCGTTCAGCTCTTTTTTAGACCCTCAGGTGTGTTAGACAGGCACAGTAACACAGCTTCACCTAGTTAAACAAATGCAACATAAAAGAATGCAATACATCTTTGCATCATTAAAACAAATGCTCCACAGCATACACAAATCTGACACATCTTAAAATAATATTACACAACAAAAAATGCTAGATTTATGTTTCTAGTGTTTGAAATAGGCTTTAGGAACAAGAATACAACATAGTTGAAGATGTTTTCAGTTTGAATTAATTCATTAAACTATACCCATACATTATTATACCACTAACAGATGTTTTCAGAATTAACTGAGCATCAAATTAACCAAGATACAGGGAATTTTGCAACAGGAAAAATAACAAGAAATCTAAAGACATTTTGAATATTCTAAATATTAATTAATTATACTACTAATTATTTTATTTTGAAATATTTAATTCCAGAAATATGCAGTATTTAGAGACAATCTAGCAATGAATCCCTTACTTATCCATCCTGGAAAACTATATTGTCATACATCGTCAATCCATATTTCACTGGAATGGTTTGTGGAACCGTTTATTGTATTACTCAAAAACCAATAAAAATTTTAAGTTTTATGATTTTCTTTGCTTTACTATATAAGTATTCTTCACTACAAAGACTTCAGTAAGCAAGTGGTGGAGAATAAACAGATTTTAAGTTTTACCTGTTGCAGATAAACAAGCATGATAGAACACTGTTGAACATACAATTATTTATAAGACCCAGATGAAGAATCTTCCATTGTCATTCAGGAATATAGGTGGAGAAATAATACTTATGCGAACTAAACATGTTTTCATGGATTTTAGCACATCTTACAGTAACAATACTTTCAAATTTATGTAGTACATTTGTTTTAAAAGCCTCAGGGAATAGTGTATTATATACAATTCTTTATTACAAGAAGACAATTGGAAATTGTACATAAATAGTTAATAAGCCCATATGGCTTGCATTTGAGTACAACTTACAAGGTTGTACTCAAGAGTTTTATATAAAGTATGATCAATGCTTCAAATTTAATAAATTCAGTCAATTTATCTTGACATTCGTTAATTCTAAGGACTATGTTAATCTCTGTAGAAACTCCTGTTCTCTGATACAATTAAATTCAAAGTAAAATAAAAAACACTAATAGTTTTATGAAAATTGAGTTGATCATTAGGGGAATATTGAGTGGTACGCTTGAGGTGGTTAACATTGGCTCATGCTATCAATTTTTTTCAACTTAGTTATTTTTGATTTTGGTTTTTTATTAAGAAATTTTTATTCATTTTACATACCAATCACAGATCCCCCTCTTCCCTCTTCTCACCCCTCCAGCCTCCTCCCCCCCCAACCCACGCCCCATTCCCTCCTACTAGAAGGTAAGGCATCCCATGGGGATTCAGCAGAGCCTAGTATAAGTAGAGGCAGTTGAGGCAGGTCCAAACCCCTCCCCCTGCATCAAAGATGTGGGATGTGTCCACCATAGGTAGTGGGCTCCAATAAGCCAGCTCATTCACTAGGGATGGATCCTGATCCTACTGCCAGGGGGCCACTTAAGCTGATCAAGATAAACAACTGTCTTGCATGCTATCCATTTGTATGACAGCTCCTGACTTAACATTTAGGAACATCTTATTCAGGTATTAAAATCACTAAGGTTGAGAATATTACAGAAAATTGACAACTTCTACCATTCAGGAATTTTGTTACATATTTTTTGTTTGAGAACTAGTTATTAAATATTTACCAGTACAACACTAGAAATCTTAATGATGAAAGAAGTATAAATAATAAGAGAAGTACAAACATGAAAAAATGCACTGTTGTGAATCTCTATTTAAATTATATACATATTCCACTTCAAGCAGCAGAACAGTTAGGTAACTGTGGTCTTAGTGAATGTATCATAAGAAGAAATATAGGAGCAATCCTCATTTTGGCATTGGTTTTACATTTCAAAGACATCAGAGTGAATTTCTCCAAAGTTCAGTTGTCCTTCTGTTTCTAATTGAAACACTGTGCAGGTAAGAACACAATGTAGTTGAAGATATATTTTCAGTTTGAACTAGTTCAGTTAAGTTATATCCATACAGTATACAGTATTATACTACTAACAATTAGATATTCTCAGAATGAATCAACATCAACTTAGCCAAAATAGGGAAAATTTGCAGTGGGAAATGAAGAAATATTCAAGTTGCATTTCTTTTGCAATCTCCCTGGCTATTTATAACTGTCATTTGGCCATTTGTAAGTGCAAAGGATGATGATATCATGAAATTCTAGCTGCTATAGCTTCTATACAAATTTTCTGAGGAAATGGAAATGTTACTGAATAAAGAATTTATTTAAACTGGTTTATTTTATTTGCTTAAATATTCAGCCTTGAGTCATGGTAACACTTGTAGTTGATATTTGAGTAGACATCAGTTTATTTCTGGTGTATATTATGAAATCTTTCATCTTATTTGTATTAAGCTAGTTGAACATCATATAAAGATAATAGCTATGATTCTATGTGTACAGTTTAGGAGCATAAATCCTCCCATTCAATTATGCCTTATAGGGAAATTTGACTTGTTTACTTGCTAAAACTGGCATACTGTTTTTAAAAGAGTCTAACTCACTAAGCTAGATGACGATAAATTTAGGCATGCCCAGAGACAAGTACACATACTGCTATAGAATATTGCATTACTATATTTAAATAAAATAAAGTTGACTAGGATGAAGTCTAGTAAACTCCTTCAGGTTATTTTTCAAATAACTGAAAATTAGTCTAATTTGGAGGAAAGAATGATAATGCAATTCTCTAGTGTAACTTTCCTCCACTCCCAACTACAATGATCCCTTTACCTCATTATCTAACATTATTTACAATATTTAGGATGTGCTATCAATACAAAATTTGTATTACTTAAGGTAAGTGTATATTGTTGTTGAATGTTCCTATCCTAAATAATTCACCTTCATCTGTCAGGATATCATCAAAATGATTAGGGACAGTAAAACATCCACATGTCATTTTATTATTTAATCAATTTCAATATAAAAACTTCAGGTGCATGAATTGCACTCAATGTTGTAATTTGGATAAAGAAGCAAACCTGATTAAATCCCTAGATAATTATTGCTAAAGATCAGAAGCATATTTAAGTTAACCATCGAGTAAAACTATATGATGTGAGATTTTCATATTGAGGACATTAAAGCATGTTTGTATGCCAAAATCGCTGTTTAAGAATTATTGGCTGAGCCCTTTAGAAAACTGACAAGCAAGAATTCACTTTTGTGTTTCTCTGAACTTTGTAGAAATACTAAAGCTGATGCAGTTTCTATCGTTGCCTACCCTCAAAAATAAAAAAAAAATTCTGACAAGTATGCTTATAAAATATAAGAATCTGTGTCCATCACACTGGGCCTCTAATTAATCATATCTAAGGGTGTAAAGCCTTAGAACTACCAGTCTCCTAGGATTACTGTTTTTAAAATTTTAATTATCTTTTTGAAAATTTCACATATTGTATTATGATCATATTTCTCCTTTCCCCCATCTCTTCCTAGATCCAATCCCAATTCCATATCCACACAACTTCGGGTCCTAGTTTTGGGTATTTTTTAAATAAATATATCAAGTCGCATTAGTGCTACATATATACTTTTATGTACAGGGCCATTGTTTGGAGTGTGTTAGACCAACCTACCAGGGACCACATTCTTAAAGAAAATTAACTCTCCCTATCTGGCAACTTTCATTTACTAATAATTGCCCAACTAGGGGTAGAACTTTGTATAAAAAACTGCATATGTATCCATTAAAATATATAAATCAACATGAAAATCTTTAAAGTGTATTTTCTGCCTTTAAGGTCATGTGAATACAGGTTTGGAAATGGGTTGCTTTGATCAAAAAAATTAAAATTTCTGATGAAAACATGGTTTATAAAGTGAACCCCATGAGAAAATACATTATTAATTATAACAAGTAAGATGTGAGAAATGTCTGCCTTTTCTTCTTATGAAAATAAATGGACAGGTCTGCCAGACAGAAACTTAACAGAGAAATAAGGGAACTAACAGACATTATGACTCAAATAGACTTAATAGATATCTACAGAATATTCCACCCTAACACAAAAGAATATACCTTCTTCTCACCACCCATGGAACCTTCTCTAAAACTGATCACATGCTTGGTCACAAAGCAAGTCTCAACATATACAAAAAAAATTGGAATAACCTCCTGTATCTTATCAGACCACGATGGCTTAAAGTTAGATTTTAACAACAACAAAAATTACAGAAAGCCTACAATCTCATGGAAACTGAATAATGCCCAATTGAATCATCAATGGGTCAAGGAAGAAATAAAAGAAAGAAATTAAAGATTTCCTAGAATTCAATGAAAACAAATGTACAACATACCCAAACTTATAGGGCACTATGGAGGAAAATTCATAGCACTAAATGCCCACATAAAGAAGATAGAGAAATCTCACACTAGTGACTTAACAGCATACTTGAAAGCTGTAGAACAAAAAGAAGCAAACTCACCCAAGAGAAACAGATGCCAGGAAATAATCAAATTGGGGGCTGAAATCAGTAAAACAGAAACAAAGAGAACAATACAAAGAATCAGTGAAATAAAGAGTTAGTTCTTTGAGAAAAGCAACAAGATAGACAAGCCTATAAATACAATTGAAAAGAAAAATACCCAAACTTATGAGACACAATGAAGACAGTTTTGTTTTTTGGTTTTTTTTTTCCTTTTGTGGCAAGCATTTTATTGACTAAGCCATCTCCCCACAATCACTATTCTTTTTTTATTTAATTTTTTTCAATTTACATGCCAACCATATATATATGTATATATGTATATATATACATATATATATAAACTTTATTCTTAATTTGAAGATTTATTATTTCAAAACTATTTTTTATGTTTGACTATACCCATTTTTTCTTTCTTTAGCATCTAAACATATTTTCAAGCATATTATATCTATTTAGAGACCTTTTTGCCTCAATCTGTCTTATTTTCTTTGTTTTTGTTGTTGTTGTGTGTCTGCAGAATATCTCTAACCACATGTTCTTCTTCATAGTCCACTTAGTACATGGCACCAGAGGCTGCCTCTGTCCCCCTCAGCCTAACCATCCCAGCTCTGGGAAGCTGCTGTGTCCAAGCTACTGCAGGAATTTCTATCTAGCCTCCCATGCCAGTAGCATGCAAACTGCTCAAGTGATCAGTTATAGTTGGTGGTTTTTACACTTTTCTGTTTTGGGGGGCCTGCCACCCAGCTCCCAAATAAACCACACAGAGTCTTATTCTTTCTTATGAATGTCTGGCCTTAGTAAGGCTTACTTCTCGTCAGCTTTTCTTAAATTATCCCATCTGTCTTTTGCCTCTGGGGTTTTACCTTTGCCTATTTCGGTATACCTTTCTTTACTTCTTACTCTGTGTCTTGCTGTGTAGCTGGGTGGCTGCCCCCTGGAGTTCTCCTCGTTCTCCTTTCACTTGTAGATCCTTTCCTCCCAGATTTCTCCTCTTATTTATTCTTTCCGCCTGTCAGCCCCATCTACCTTTCTCAGACCTTACTATTGGTCATTCAGCTATTTATTAGACCAATGGGGTATTTTAGATAGGCAAAGTGACACAGCTTCACAGAGTTAAACAAATGCAATATAAAAGAATGCAACACATCTTTGCATCATTAAAACAAATGTTCCACAGCATAAACAAATGTAACACGTCTTCAACTAATATTCTACAACGTTTCCCCATTTTTGTCTAAATAAAAATGAAATGTTTTAACTTTAACATAGTAAAACTATATACAACAAAAACAGTTATCAAGTAAGAATTACATTTATAATATTCAGTCCATTTGTATTTAGCATATTCAGAGAAAATACTCCATTATCTGTCATATCTTAGTGAATTCAAAGTTTTGTACATAATTTACTTTCTATTATAACTAAGGAAAACTGCAACTATAACTATCTAGTCTTCAACTCCATCAAAGACCCAGAAGGATGTAATATTACCTAACAGGGATATGTGGCTGTCTAGAGAGTCAGCCAAAGTTCCTCTGCAACATTGGGCCATTCATCATCAGCCTACAGGCCTAGAATAACTGGCAGACTTTTCAGTGAAGCAGAAAATTTGAAGGACTGTCCCACCTTGTACTGAGAAACTCTATCAGTAAGTTTCTTTTGTGTCCTGCAGAATATCTGGCAGGCTATTCTGTGAAGCAGTAATCCTGAAGTACTTCCCCGCTTTGTTTTGACAAAGTTCAGCAGTCACTTTCCTATGGGTCCTGCATGTCCAATTTATACACAATACTGTCAGGCAATTCAGGCAAGAGCAATTTCTTGCCCAAATGGCTAGCTTTGCCAGATTGAAAGTTAACTTCATATGGAGTTTCTTCAATACCCATCATCTTTTTATGAAGTAAATTGTTGCTGCCAGGAGCAGATGTGTCTCATTGTCATGAAGAAACTTAGGTTATTAAGCTTCTTAAATGCCACATTCTGTAAGTCTTTGAAGTGTTTGAAAAACATCGATCTGTCTAAAATATACCTGTTTGACTTTGAAAACAAACCTAATGTGACTACAAGTTTGATTATTATAGATTATTTTTAGGTGAGATTCTGCTGAATAGCAAGTAGTTAACCTTTTCTACTAGCTAGCATCTTCTAGAAAACAGAGAATCCTTCTGCTCAGCCCTCACTTAAGAACCTTAGCTACACATGGTTCCTGCCTACCACTTCTTGTCAGCTAGTTGCTGACTCAGCCGCCTGGCCCCAGGTTAATTTTATTTAATCAAACAAATGTAATACATCTTTTTTTTATCATTAAACAAATAGTCCATAGCATCAACAAACATAAGACATCACCTTCAACTAATATTCTACAACAGTTGTATTAAAGGGGCAGCACCTCATTATGCTGCAAACACTGGGCCTTCTTGAGAGACCATGGTCATGTGGAAGCCATGTCGGACTCTGTGTTTTGGAATTTTTTTCAGCTTTCTCAGTTCCTAAGTGGATTTATGTGCCCAGACCTTGGGTGCCAATTGTACTCAGAATTATTCAGCAGAATTTCTTTGGATCGTCAGCTCCCCCATAATGACATGTAGATATTATTATTTATGAAAGCTTAGCTTTTAGCTTGTTTATTCCCAACTAGCTCTTATGGACTTATATTAGCCTGTTTCTCTTAATCTATATTTTCCCACATGGCTTTTTACCTCTTCCAATTTGTATGTCCGACTCTCTCCATGTCTTGCCAGTCTCTGTTGGATGCCTACATTTATCCCCCTGAGTTATTCTCTTTCCTGGAAGTCCTACCCAACCTCTTCTTGCCTATTTATTGGCCATTCAGTGCTTTATTTCATCAATCAGAAGAAACTTTGGCAAAGACACATCTTCACAGTGTGCAAAAAGCCTTTCCCACAACAGCAGATGATATAATAGTATACATAGGTGACCCTAAAACTTCCACTGTGGAATTCCTACAGCTGATATACAACTTCAGCAATGTGGTAGGATACAAAATTAATTTACAAAAATCTGTAGCCTTTTTATATATGTTCAAAGAGATTGAGAAGGAAATCTGGGAAACATCTTTCAAAATAGCCTAAAAATTCTTGTGATAAATGAAAGATTTTTATTATAAAAACATTAAGACATTGTCAAAAGATACTAAAGAAGGCCTCAGAAGATGAAAAGAGCTCCCTTGCTCATGGATTGGTAGAACTATTTTAGTAAAAATGATCATCCTACCAAGGATGATCTAAGAATTCAACACAATACTCATCAAAATTCTAACATGATTCCATAAAGAAACTAAAAAAAAAATACTTTGAGCATTGTATGGAAACACAAAAATACCAGGAAAGCTGAAATAATCCTGAATGATAAAAAAAGGTAAGCATCATCCATCCCTTATTTCAAAAGAAAAAAGTCTCTGAGCTGAACACCATTCGCACAACTACTAAGAACAACAATCAATCAATGGAACCTTATGAAATTGAAAAGCTTCTGTATGACAAAAGACACAATCACTATCACAAGGATGTAGTTTAGAGAATGGGAAAAGATCTTTAAGAATTTTACATCTTGTAGATGGCTAATGCCTAAATTATATAAAGAACTAAAAACACTGGACAACAAGAAAACAAATAACTTAATTTTAAAAAGTGATATAGAACCAAACGGCAAATTCTCAAAAAATGAAAAACAAATAGCTGTGAAACATTTAAAGAAATGTTCAACATCCTTATTGGATGGAGAAGAAGTAGGGGGTTAAAGGAGGTATTATGAAGAGAAACAATGAACACTAAGGGCTATTTGAGGGTCATGTAGGACCTACTACTACTACTATCACTACTACTACCATATTTTTTTAAAAAAATATACATATATGAAAGGAATCTAAATGGTGTCGTTAAATTATTGGGGCAACAATCCCCCAACTAGATAACTTTTACCATCAAGTGCAGCCTCCAGTGTCAGAAATAAGTCACATCTGGTTGAATCATTGGCCAAAGGGGACCCATGGAACACCCTCAAATATCTCAGGCTATTGCTACATCTATGGTTGTTCTGCATAAACTGATAGTAAGATCCTACTGCTGAACACTACACTTATATATCTCATTGAACACAGAGAAATTGAACTGGTGCCAGCCTAGATTCTTCATCTCTACTGGAAGACACTCTGCTTGCTACCAGAGGATAAAGTCAATGACCAACCCAGGTACAAACCCTGGGATTTACCTGCATTATATGATGCACAAATACTGGTACAAATATGGGAATAACCAATCACTATCCAATTGGTTTTAAGGCTCACTCCACAAGACATAACCTAACAGTATAACCCATGCCTGTGTGGTCAACAGTCTAACACTGGATAGGCCATGACCTTAGGGGAAATCAGATACTATTGTTCTACTAAAGGAATATAATCACAAAATGACTCCTAATGACATCCTGCTATATCCACAAATAAGTGGCTTATTCAGCCATCACCAAAAAAGCTTCCTCTTGAAGAAGTTGAGACCTAACACAGAGATCCATAACTGGAAATGTGCAGAGGGTGAGAGACTTTGGGAACTCAACCTTAAATGAGTTGTTTTCATCAAATCCCTTCCACCAGGGCTGAGGGAGAGATATGAAAGAGGAAGACAAAAAATTGTAAGAGCTAGAGTGGATGAATAGCACAAATGAAAATGTGTCTTCCATATTTAACAGCATAGATGCACAAACAACTCACAGAGATATGTCAGAAGGTACACAGCCTCCATGGGTTCAAGCCAGACTGGATCCTAGCAGTGACAAGTGAAAGTGGACATGAACCCCCATCCCTAACCAAGAAGCTATCTTCAACTGACATCTGCTAGCAAAGGAAAAATCAGTTTTCTCTAATGGAGTGTCACTGGGTATATGAAACCACACTTAAGGCTAAACCCCATACCTAAACCAGTGGGTTATCAACAAGACAAACTTAATGGCATTTTCATATATTTTTGGCTCATGGGGTTTTGTTTGTGCACTACTGACTTACTAATATTTTGATTGTACATCATGGTTTCTGATTTTGTGTCTTTATGTATTTTTTTTGTTTTGGGGGGTCTGTGTGTGTGCATGTATATGTTTGTGTTTTATATACTTTATCTTTTATATTCTTGTTTGATTCATTTTTTTGGGGGGGGTTTGGGTTTTTTTTTTTTTTTTTTGGTTTTTTGAGACAGGGTTTCTCTGTGTAGCTTTGTGCCTTTCCTGGAATTCGCTCTGTAGACCAGGCTGGCCTCAAACTCACAGAGATCCGCCTGCCTCTACCTCCCAAGTGCTGGGATTAAAGGCGTGCGCCACCACCGCCCGGCGCCCGGCTATGATTCATTGTTTTTATTTGCCTATATGTTTTCTGAAGAGTGAAAGAAAGAAAGAATAAAAGAAAGAGAGAGAAGGAAAGAGAGAAAGGAAGGAAGGAAGGAGGGAGAGAGGGAAGGAGTGAAGGAAGGAAAAAAGGAAGGAAGAAAGAAAGAAGAAGAGAAAAAGAAAGAAAGAAAAGAAAAGAAAGAGACTGGAATTCAGTGGGTAGGAATGTGGAGAGGATCTGGGAGGAGTTGGGGAGAGGAAACCGTGATGATCAAAATATGTTCTTTGAAAAACATCTATTTTCGCCGGGCAGTGGTGGCGCATGCCTTTAATCCCAGCACTTGGGAGGCAGAGGCAGGGGGATCTCTGTGAGTTCGAGGCCAGTCTGGTCTACAGAGCGAGATCCAGGGAAGGCGCAAAGCTACACAGAGAAACCCTGTCTCGAAAAAAAAAAAAAAAAAAAGAAAAGAAAAACATCTATTTTCAAAATAATATATATAGTAAAAAAGAACAAAAAGTACCATAAATGACACTAAATGATATATTTGATGAATATTTCCTTGAGAAATGATTAAAATTGTAATAAAGTTTTCCCTAGCAAGGCTATATTTATTTTCACATACACCTATGGTGGCACAGCAAGTTGTTGTATTACACACTCATTCCGTTATAGACTTGCATCTAGAGTCTGTATGCGAAGTATACTTAATCATCCCCAGTGCTATCAATTAATTTTAAAGTTTCCTTCCTTATTCCCATCAAGTCCTCTGATCAACATGCTGTTTTCTCATGTCACTTGAAAAAAAAAAAAAAACAACATACCTATTTTCGCTTTTGTTCCTTAAGAGTATTTCTATGTACCTGGGTTCCCAGGATTTCTTTTCTTCTTTGTATCTCATTCACACTGGTACTGCTTTCTTCCACACTCAGTAACATAATGCTAGACTGCCCTTTGATTACACACACACACATACACACACACACACACATTAAATAACATATAGAGAAGCGGAATGATTTAACATTTAAGCCAGTATTACACAAAGGCTTCATCCACTATTGTTCTTAAGGGTTAATTTTGTTTTGTACTAAGAATGTTTAACAAGACATCTATTATGTTAACATGTATTTTAAGTACACAGTACAATATCACTACTTATCAGTATGGAGCCATACAGCACTGCTCTTGGAGATGTTCATATTGTAGCATAGAAAAGTTATGACAACTGAAGCAAAAAATCCCTTATTTTCTCCTCCCTGGGCTTCTCACAACTATCAGTCTAGCATTTACTCACATAACTATGACTATTATCACTGACTGAAAAGAAGAAATAAAAAAGGAAAGGACATGACTGGTCCAAGGTTTCAACACCAGATAAATGAAAAAAGAATAAAAGGGAAAGACATGACTTTTCCTAGGTATGGTAGAGTAGATAATTCCTTGTAGAAAGAAGCAAGATCATAGTCAGAGGTAGGGGCATCTGGGAGAGTTCAGAGCCATGCCATGTGAGGAGAAAGGAGATGAGAGAGGAGAGAAGGAAGAGGGGAGAGGGGAGTATAGTCAGACCAAGAGGCAAGGGGAGACCAAAGGACCAGCAACCAAAATGGTTGGAATACGTAGGTAAGGGCAGCCCAGCCTCTGGGCTGAAAAATTTATGCTAGTGGGGCAGGTATGCTAGCCATACCCTGTAACAGGTAGGGACTGAGGGATGTTGTTGCTGGTTTGCAATTTAACACCCCAGTCTTTTTGTTGATGATAAAGAAATGATAAAGGCTGATGTAATCTTCTATGACTACTTACTGCTGACATTGGGGTGTCATTGTTGGGGACCCAGAGAAAGTTTGGTCAAATGGGCAAAGAGTAAAAGCTTCCTCTTTTCACACCCTTTATTTAGGCTGCCACCAGAAGGTGGATCTTCCTGCTTCCAAAGATCTGAATTAAAGTTGGATTTTCCCACTTCAAATGTTTTAATTAAGAAAAATCCCTCACAATTTTACCTATTCACTTGGATTTTACTTAATCCCAGATGCAGTCAAGTTGGCAACCACAAAATGCCATCACAGACATCAACAGGTCACCCTGTTTAATGTCTGTGATTTGTAGCCACGGAATTTGACCATTTGTATAGTTCAAGGCAAAAAATCTCTCCTGAGGAGGAGGCCTCAGATCTAGTTGTAGCTGGAGTTTTTCTCTCTGGGTCCCGTCAAGCTCTGGCAATCCCATAGCCCACTTACAAAATAAACACACAGACGCTTATATTATTTAAACTGTTGTGCCTAATGGCTCAGGCTTCTAGCTATCTAGTTCTTACATCTTAAATTAACCCATTTCTATAAATCTATACCTTGCCACATGGCTCGTGGCTTACCAGTATCTTACATGTTGGTACTCATGGCGGTGGCTGGCAGTGTCTACTGACTCTGCATTCCTGTTCCCAGAATTCTCTTCTCTGCTTGTCTCACCTATACTTCCTGCCTGGCTATTGTCCAATCAGCATTTTATTTATACAGAGTGATATCCACAGCATCTAGTCAAGAGAGAGGTTGGTTACCACCATAAACCTTCTTGTCATCATTGAAGCAGTGGTAGTATCTTGCATAGCAAATTAGCATTTTAACATGAAGGTGCCAGCAATGGATAAAGCTATTGGTGTCTTTTCTTCCTCTGTGGCCTTTTCAACACCTTCTAGCACTATGAAACATGGACATCAGGAGAGTTTCCAAGTCAATTCAAGATTGATTTATGTGTGTCCTCCAACCAAAATGTATGGGGTCTTCATCACTGAGCTCTGACCATCTAGCTACGGTGGTCAACTGAGAGCAATAGCAATAATCTCTATTGTTTTGTATGTCACTGGGGCCAATCTAGACAGAGAGAGGAAGCTCATGTCTGCTTCTGAGATTTTAATTTATTTCTCATATCTTCTGGGAGAATCATTGTTCACTAATGTGGGTAGAAATCAAAATATCCCTTTATGTATATGATATGATTCAACTAGTAAGAGAAGCTAAGACTCCATCAAAAAACTCTTAGAGATGAGAAATGCTTTCAGCAAAGTGGCACATGGTCAAAATAACAAAGGCATAAAAATCAATGCTTTCCTATATACTAATGTCAAGCATGCTAAAAAATAAATCAAGAAAACAATCCCATTCATAATAGCCACATGCAGAACTACAAACACATGTGGATAAACCTAACAAAAGAAGGAAAAGACCACTAGAGTCAAAACGTTAATAAGGCACTAAAGGATGATGTTGATCAGAACCCCAAAATATGAAAAGACCTCATATATTCAAGGATTGACAATATTCATATTGTATTACTGAATCATACCTCCAGTTCGTTAATGTAGTATAAACAAGAATGCAGATTGAGGATTTCTAAAAGTGAAACTAATGTGGCAGAAATATAAGAAAATATTTGGAAATTTTATCTTCACTTTATGTGCCCCATATTAAAAATTCTTACCTTTTAACTCTTTAAAGATTTCATACATATTATTAAAATTTGATCTATTTTGGTCCAGGCCTCTCCACTGTATGGTTTATTATCAAATACACTACTATTCTTATTGATGACTTAAGGAAATGGCATACTTGATGACATAGCATTACGATACAGCAAATTATTGCCATTTAAATTTTTATTGACCCATAATTGACCCTTGCTTCCTGAAAATATTTTTCCTCTACAATGTTAGCTCTATTGGGAGGATTTTTCATTGTGGAGTCCTGTATACAGAATCTACAAGACTCCTCACAGGGTGTTTCTAAATTATCTGCATTTCAATTCTACCTCAAAAAGAAACCATTTATTTTATTATGCACTACCATGCTTAATTTTTTAAACAGTGGAATATCTGCATTTTAATTGGGTATAATCTACTTTTAAAGTCAGTTGAGATTTTTTTTCTAGGATGAAACATCTGTAATATTCAAAAGTGCCTGGCTTAGGGCAGAAGAAGTATGAGTGCACAGCTGTATTATTGCCATCACAAGAAAATGAAGTCCTATTAAAAAGATGTTCATAATGTGCTCTACTCTCTAGGAAGCAAAAGTTTATATTCTAGAAAACTACCAGCATTTCTTATATGCAATAAAAATTTCATGACAACCCAGACCAACAATATTAAGCAAATGCTCAGACATATTAAGGATGTTATTATTGATTAATCTGTAGTTATAAATAACTTTTGTTGGCCCTGCTTGCCTAAATAAATATGGTAATTTATGGTTGAAGTTATTTCATACAAATATGTCTTTCTGCCTTTGGTCAAATGTGCAGTTATTCTTGAATGCTAAAAACATGGAAAGAACTTTCCAGAAATAGAACTTTAGTTTCACCTTTAAATTATAGCCCTCATAGCTCTAAAATCTACAAAAACTGATAAAAATTATTTCATCCAAAGAAGATATTATTTTCAGAATCTAGCAATACATTTTAAATTGAAATAACCGAAAATAGTTCCACATTATGAAGGAAGTTACTATAAGGAGCAATAAACACAATGAAGACAAAAAATACATCAAGAAGTTGAAATTCTGACTTGACTACATAGATTCTTGGCCAAATTATTTGATGTCAGGGTCAGCAGTTACTAAATTATGGATTGCAAATTAAGGAAATATTTTTCCAAGGTATTTAGTGACAAATTATAAACTATATAAATGAGCCTGGCGGTGGTGGCGCACGCCTTTAATCCCAGCACTCAGGAGGCAGAGCCAGGAGGATCTCTGTGAATTCGAGGCCAGCCTGGGCTACCAAGTGAGTTCCAGGAAAGGCACAAAGCTACACATATATATAAATGATTACAATCTAAATATATAATATATAAATAGTTACAACCTATCTATCTATCTATCTATATATTTAAGTGATTATAATGTATTTACCATGTAATTAAATGTAATTGATATCATAAACCTCTTAAATATTATCTTCTGATATTATTGGTAAAACTAATGAATCAATATTTATAACTTGTATGTGTATTAATGCACTATCACATGTAATTCAGAGGCATGCCTAGAAGTAATTGTGGTCAGTCTGTTGGAAGGGAAGTTATAAGTGTTATGATACATATTCTGTAGTCTGCATTTATAATAATTTAAATTTTCAAAGAAAGGTTATACACAATAAGAAATTAAAATAATTTTAGTCTCAAATTTTACATGCTTTATTCTAAAGACATATGCTTTAATATATGGAGAGAAAGCTATGTTAAGAGTTGACTTCAATGTCCAGAAATACCGTTTAAGCTGATTTTGAACAATAATGTGTTAAAGAACATACTCATATTCCAATCAAAAGGGTACTCAATAGAGTTTTCATGTGCAGTTTCTTTCCAACACTTATATAAACTGTAAGCTTTTCAGAGTCTCATATCATGAGAAAAATGCAAAGACTTGAAATACCTAAATATATTTTATAATTTTTACAAACTGCTTACAGAATTAAAGAGCTTAGGAATAGATAAAAGGGGACATTACATAACTGAACCTTCAGAACTCATTAATGTCAATTAGAAATTATGCCAATTATAAAACTCAGATTCTTTAAGTTAATCAAAAAGTTAGATTGCTTTTTGTGGGAAACCATTTAGGAATATGTGTGCAAGAGTTATAGCGATGGAATCTGTCAGCATAGGTTTCAGCCATTGCCATGCCTTAAATGTGTTGGTGGAGTTGTGTGCTTCTACCGTCTGATCATTCTTAACAATAAAATAATTACTAGTAGATTATATGCGTAGTATAATTTATCAATGTTGATTTTGTTAAGAATCCAATTATCAGGCATTTTCTAATATTTTACTATTCTTTACAAACTATCTCTTCTTATATTTAAGTTCAGTTGTCAGGGTAACACATTTTTAGGAGTTTACGACCATATCTAGTAATTATAGTTTCTTAATTAAAGACATAAATATTAATATGTATTAGCAATTTATAAACTGTCCTGCAATAGAAATATGTAAAACAATGACATGTATGAAGTCAACAAGATGGTAATTGCCAGACTATGTGACATATTTAAACCCCACTGCCAAATGTGCCTGTTATTGGTTTAATTTTGTTTCAATCTTGGTTTATAAAATTGTTTCATCTAATACTATATGATTAAAACTGTGACACTAGGTTCATGACTTCTTACTCCCACTTTCTCCTTTATATATATAAAAATTTTAGATACGGTCTTACTATGTAGCCATTGGTAAGCTGTAATTCACAGAGTGCCACCTGCCTCTTCATTAAGAAAGCTGTCTATAAAGGCATATGTCACCACTTCTGCCTTCCCCTAAACTTTTAAAAATGGGCTTATTCACTTTATTCTACCTTTTTTTGAGTTTTCAGAAGAAAGCAATTTTGCATGGATGAATTCCCAATATCTCAATGTAGTTACTTATAATTGATGTAGAAAAGCTAAGAAAAAGTAACATTATCTGCTTAACCAGTACATTATTTTAGTCATCATACATTAAAATATTTAATTTCCATTAGAAGATTTACCAATGACAAAAATTATGCTTAAATCACACAAAAAAAACTATTGAAATTATTTTTCTTTTATTTTTAACTTAATTTAAAAAATTTCATATGAGTATTGTAATTATGTCATGCCCACCCCTATCTCACTCCCTAAAACTCCTCCCATGTTCCTTCAAATCCCTCTTGAATTTATGACCTCTTCTTATTCACACACACACAAACACACACACACACACACACACACACACACACACACACACACACACACACACAAATACAGCCTGCTAAGTCCATTTAGTATTTTATTTGTTCAATTTAAAAAAAAAAACATTTGAGGATGACTACTTGATATTGGATAACCTATCAGGAGTCTCATCCTGAAGAAAATTGATTCCCTCTCTCTCGAAACCCACTGATTGCCTGTAGCTCTTCGTTTAAGGGTGGGCCCTTCGTGTCAGTATTGAGGTCTTGTTCAGGCATCCTTCTACTCGATTTTAAAATCATTCTACTCCTTTTTTTGTGATGTTCACTGGCCTTAGGTAGAGGGATTGCTTTATAGGTATACCACTGGGACTGGGTACACATCATTTATTCTCTGAATTTTATTCTACTTGTATGAGTCTATTGCCTGCATGCATGTATATGTACCATAAATGTGCATGGTAGCCATGGAGATCAGAATAGGGCAATGGATTGCATGGAACTGGAATTTTGGGTGTTTCTGAGCCACCACATAGAATCTTGAAACCAAACTCAGATCCTCTGCAAAACCATTATGTTGTATTAAGCACTGGCCCATGTCTCCAGAACCTTCTCCTGCTTTTTAAATTTCTAGAGTTTGTAGCTAGAGTTTTCCTGCCTGGCCCACAGTCAGGACAAATCTCTCTCACCTGCCAGTCCCACAGCTGCTCAGACCCGACCAAGTAAACACAGAGACTTAAATTGGTTACAAACTGTATGGCCGTGGCAGGCTTCTTGCTAACTGTTCTTACAGCTTAAATTAACCCATTTCTATAAATCTATACCTTGCCATGTGGCTCGTGGCTTATCAGCATCTTCACATGCTTCTTGTCATGGTGGTGGCTGGCAGTGACTCCCTCCACCTTCCTGTTTTCTCTTTTCTCCTCTCTGTTAGTCCCACCTATACTTCCTGCCTAGCCACTGGCCAATCAGTGTTTTATTTATTGACCAATCAGAGTAATTTGACATACAGACCATCCCACAGCAAGAGTTAATGACTTCATTCCTGTTGTAGTAATGAAGGCGTCAGTCAGGTTTTTTTGACACAAAATTCTATAAGCCCTTCACATGTTTTTCAGTATTGTTAAATAACATTGTGAACATACCACTAGTAGGATAAGTACTGTGGAGGAAAAAAAAATAGTAGGAATGATTTTTAGGTACACAATATGAGAGTTTGCATTTTTCTATAAGTCTTCAGTGAATCTGGCAAATGGCTAGTATTTGTATTAAGAGACTCTACTATAGCACTGAATTGTCAAACTTCTAACTTAAGCATAGAATTTGTCCTAAACATGTTTGGAGTCAGGCATGGCAGTACAAGCATGTAGTTTTGAGCACTTAAGATGCAGAATCAAGAGGTTTTCTGACTTTGAAATCAACCAGGAATTTGTAGTTTCACATACCAGAGCTACTTTAGGAGACCCCATAATCTCTAAACTTACAGTGATGGCAGTTA
Source organism: Peromyscus eremicus (assembly GCF_949786415.1). Lineage (NCBI taxonomy): Eukaryota > Metazoa > Chordata > Mammalia > Rodentia > Cricetidae > Peromyscus > Peromyscus eremicus. The sequence goes on from NC_081439.1 coordinate 39,084,057, forward strand.
TGTCTTGGCAGTGACTGATAGCCGCCTAATTGGGTTTATAACCTATTCATCAGCAGAGGAATCATGCTTGGTACTACAAACCTGTCCATTTGCTAGTCAGGTTATAGATTGCAGAGGAGAACCTACTATCGCCAGTATCTGAAAGTCAGCCCTAAATATTCATAGAAGCAGCATTAAATGGACCCATTTATATATCTATTTATGCATAAGTATATAACAATAATAAAGAATAAGAGACCACAAATTTGAAAAGGAGTTAGGTGCACAGAAAAGATTGGAGGGAGAGGAGAGAGAGGTGAGAAAATTTTGTAATTATATTTTAATCAAATGAAAAACTAAAACCAAAAACAAAGGAAATATTTAGAAAATAATCTTTACGCATCTACAAGTTTTTTTCTTGTAAGATATAGGAGATTTGTACAAGGAAATAGATTTCCCTTCATTTAAAAAGTAATCCAAGGCCAGGTGGTGGTGGTGCTGGCCTTTAGTGCCAGCAGTTGGATATCTATGGTTCAAGGCCAGCCTGGTCTATGGAGTAAGTTCCAGAACATCCAGGGCTACACAGAGAAACCCTGTCTCAAAAAAACAAACAAAAATAAAAATTTTAAAAAAAATCCAAACAGTACATATGTGGTTGTACTATCATTGCCTCTTAGTTTATCCTTTCTTATTTCAGTGCATGATTCTTGTTGTTCAAAAAGAGGAAATATAGTTAAAGACAGGGTAGGATTTATAATTGCATGCATGTCTCATTGCTTGTCACTCTGAAACATCTTGTGGTCTTTCACTTCCCTACCGCCATTCTTGTTACCCCACATTTTATTTGTGTTTGTGGTAGTGAAGGAGGAGCATCTATTTCTTTCATTCATTCAACATTACCCTCTGAGAGTAAAAAATAGAACACATACTTTTAAAGCTATTGTTTTAACATCGCTTCTTCTCTACTACTGCTAAACTATCTCCAATAAGAGTCTCGGGTAACTTTATTTATTAAAATACAAATAACATTTTAATACAAATAAAATATCATCATATTTCCCCTTAGCAAGCCATAGGAAAGCAGGGCAGTGGTGGCATATGCTTGTAATCCCAGCACTTGGTAGGCAGAGCTAGGTAAGTCTCTGTGTGTTCAGGGATACAGCCAGTATTGGATACACATGCCTTTAATCTCAATACCAATCATAGAAAACCTGGAGGTCTATACAGACAGGGCCATGATGAGGCAGTCATGCGGTTGGGTTTATAACCAATGAGAAGGCAGAACAGAAACTCTATTTAAAGACTTTAACACAGGAAGTAGCTCTGGTTCAGAGAGGTAGGACCACTGCAGGAGGAAGGGTAAGGTTTTAGCTCTTAGCTCTGACCTCTTGGCTTTCTTCTTTGCAATTAAAAAAAAAAAAGAGTCTCGGGTAATGATTTTAGTCACAATGACAATGTCTGGCTCTTACAAAATGTGGAGAATTTTTACATACATTGCTCCAGTAACTGAGAAGTTTGAAAACAAATATCACTAAATATACATTTTCAAATTATAACTATGCCAGAAAACAAGATTTTCAAGAAAAGTTTCTTTTTTAAATATTATTAATAATAAAAATAACTACTGATGATTTTTTAAATTAGCTTTTGTTTTTTCTATCATTAATCATCAGATATGAAAACTGTAGAAAATCTATAATTAGCCACTGAATGCAACATTTTTTAGTGCCATAGAGATATAACTTTAACTCCAAGAAAATTACAAAATTTATGTCCAATAGAATGCCTACCAACTCTTTGTACTGTAATAATGTGAATATTTGGAAATCAAAAAAATATTTGTCTCCTGGGAGTTTTTGCCAGGCCTAATGGTAGCATCATCTGATTTTTTAAACTTGAATTTATCCTTTGAGGTAATACATCAGCTTTTGCATGTACAGAAATGGTCTTTATGTTTAAATGTGCTTCCTAGAACACAATCCCATCTGTTTTTTGCAGTTTACACAAAGCATTAGTTCATTTCCAGGAGTTCAAGTCTTCTAATTCTAAAGGTTAAATTCACATAGAGAGAAGCACAGTGGGATTAGAATTCCTATTTTAGAAAATGCATGTCCTTTTGCACTAAGAACATGACTTGCTATCTTGGTATTATCTGGCTGCCAAGCCATAACACTAGCACTTCTTTCCTCTATAAACGTGTTCCTTGTCTTTATCCCAATGTGATAGCACAAAAAGATGAACAAGTGTCCAGACTAGAATGAAGACATCTGAAGCTTGTAGTAAGAGAAATTCTTGAATCTAAATTTCTGTATATCTTTCAATTTACACTTTCTAGACTTGCTGAAATCTTCACTATTAAAAACAATTTGTTATTTGAAAAACTATCTATAAGCTTACTTAATGGGTACAGATAGGGTAGTTTTACTTTCTAAATGTTCTGGGGTAAATTCAATTATAAATATATGTTCCTATTGTCAACTTATAAATATAGATAATGAGTTTGAAAATAATAATTTAAGCTGATAAAACCAAAATTAAATAGTCACTTATAGAAAATAAGAAATGGGAATTCCACATTCAATTTTTTTTTAATTTTGCAATACAATTCAGTTCTACATATCAGCCACGGATTCCCTTGTTCTCCCCCCTCCTGCCCCCCTCACCTTCCCCCCAGCCCACCGCTCATTCCAACCTCCTCCAGGGCAAAGCCTTCCCCGTGGACTGAGATCAACCTGGTAGACTCAGTCCAGGTAGGTCCAGTCCCCTCCTCCCAGGCCGAGCCAAGCGATCCTGCATAGGCCCCAGGTTTCAAACAGCCGACTCATGCAATGAGCACAGGACCCGGTCCCACTGCTTGGATGCCTCCCAAACAGATCAAGCCAATCAACTGTCTCACCCATTCAGAGGGCCTGATCCATTTGGTGACCCCTCAGCCATTGGTTCATAGTTCATTAAGATACCCCCACAACAGACTGCTGGCAATGGTCGAGATACAGCCCGAACCGACCTACTCTGGTGATGGGATGGCCAAACACCCTAATTGTGCTAGAAACCTCATCCAAATACTGAGGGATCTGGATGCAGAGATCCATGGCTAGGCCCCGGGTGGATCTCTGGGAGTCCAATTAGCGAGAATGAGGAGGGTTTATATGAGCGAGAATTTTTGAGGCCAAGGTTGGATAAAGCACAGGGCCAAATAGCCAAATGAATGGATCCACATTCAATTTTAAGAGAAAATATTTATGTAGATACAAAAAAAAACAGTCACATAAATGAAAATCAGTTTTGAATATGTAAAATTTCCTACTAAATAAAATAATGCAATTTAAAAGAAAGAAAGGGGTCAAGTTAAAAGACAGTGATTCTGTCATAGGCCATTAAGAATTATTTTGGATGCCTCCCAAACAGATCAGGCCAATCAACTGTCTCACCCACTCAGAGGGCCTGATCCAGTTGGTGACCCCTCAGCCATTGGTGGGGACTGGACCTACCTGGACTGAGTCCACCAGGTTGATCTCAGTCTGTGGGGAAGGCTTTGCCCTGGAGGACATTGGAATGGGGGGCGGGCTGGGGGGAAGGTGAGGGAGGCGGGAGGGGGAGAACAAGGGAATCTGTGGCTGATATGTAGAACTGAATTGTATTGCAAAATAAAAATTTAAAAAAAAATTATTTTGAAGGACATTTAGGTTGGTTTCCTGTTCTAGTTATTGTGAATAAAGCAGCAGTGAAGATGTCTGAACAAGTACCTGTAGATTCTGATGTGAAGCCTTTCAACATATGCTAAGGAGTGATATAGATGGGTAATGTGATGCATTTCTTTTTCACGTTTTCAGAATTCTTCACACTGATTTTCAGTCTGGCTACCAGTTTGCGATCTGATCAACAGTAAATCCCCAACTCCCCTCCAGCATTTGTTGCCTTTTGTTTTGTTGATCTTTGTCAATTTGTCTAGAGTAAGATGAACTCTCAAAACTCTTTAGATTTGCATTGGCTAATTGGTAGAGAAAATGAACATTATTTGAGATATTCCTTAGGCATTTTTTTCCTCTTTTGAGAACACTCTGTTCAGATCCCAAGTCCATTTTTTAAATTGGGTTGATTGCTCTTGTGGTTTTTGGTTTTGTTGTTGTTGCTGTTGTCTTAGTTCTTTGCATACTCTGGGTATTAATGCTCTGTCAGAAGTGTAACTGACAAAGATTGTTTCCCATTCTGTGGACTTCCTCCTCACACAGTTGGTTTGCTATTTCTTTATCTACACAGAAAGTTTCAGGTCCATGAATTCTTACTTGTCAATAATTGGCCTTAATTATTGGGATAATAGAATTCTAATCAGGAATTCTTTCTCTATACTTGTATCATGTAGGATACTGCCTGTGTTTTCTCCCCACAGTTTAAGTGTTTCAGGTTTTACATTTAGGTCTTTGATGCAATTGGAATTTTTTTGTGGGGGTAGCAAGGTGATAGATATTGATCTAATTTCTTTCTTCTCTGTGTGGACATACAATTTTCCCAGCATCAACTATTGAAAATGTTTCCTTTTCTCCACTGTATTTTTGGTATTTTTGTCAAATATTAAATAGCTGAAGTTATTTGTACTTGTCTTTGTATCTACAATTTTGTTCCATTGGTCTACATGTTGATTTGTTTTGTCAGCACCATATTGTTTTTATCATTATGGCTCTGTAATTCATCCTGAGATCTGGAATGGCAATCCCTCCAGCATTGATCTTTTTGTTCAAGAATGTTTCGTCTATCTAGGTCTTTTGTGCTTCCATACAAAATTTAGGATAGTTGTTTTGTGGAGAATGAGATGAGTATTCTATTAATGGTAAATAAATTTATAATTGTGGCAGGATAAATAATCAATTTGAACAAATCAATAGCTTCATATATACTAACAACAAATATACAGAGAAAGAATCCATGAACACATTTCCATTCACAATAGCTTCAAAGAAAATAAAATATTTAGGAATAAACCTAATCATAGAAGTGAAGGAACCCTACAATGAAAACTTTAAACTTCTGAAAAAAGAGATAATGACATTAGAAAATGGTAACACACACATACACACACACATGCACACACACACACATACATACACACACACACACACACACACACACACGCTCATAGGTTTGTAGAATAAAAATAGTGAAAATGGCCATTTTTTTCTGACCAAATATCTGTGAAGAAGGTTGTCAACTCCTTTGGACATATGCCAAAGAATGGTATAGCTAGGTCATATGGTATATTTATTTTTCACTTTGCAAAATTCTCCACACTCATTCCCAAAGTGGTTGTACAAGTGTGCACTCCCCCCAACTATATATGAATGCTCCCTTTTCCCCAACTCCCTTTCAGAGTTTGTTGTAGGTTGTTTTGTTGATCTTTGCAAAACTGACTGGAGTAAGCTATTTAAGTATTCAACACACTATCAAACAAGAGACAAATAAATAAAGGAAGTATTGTATATATCCATTATGGAATGTTAATCAGCTATAAAGAAAATGAAATTAAGAACTTTGCAGGTAATTGGATGCTGCTAGGAAAAGAAAAACACACTGAGTGTCATAAACCAAATTCACAAGATAAACATCGCATGTCTTGTCTCATCTGAGACTACTAGCTACAAATCTTCAGGTGTGAGAACGTATTCTGGAGTAACTACAGAAGTCAGGAAGTAAAAGGGTACCTTTGCCTGGGAGAGGTGAATAGCAGGGTACAAATGCTATAATTGGGAAAGTGAGAAAAACAGTGAACGTTAACCATGGAGAGGAAAAGGAAATGGGAGAAGGAAAGAAAGTAAAATAGCAGTAAATATTCTGAAAACATGGTAAGAGATCATACTATTCATTATTTACCTAAAAACACCTATAGTGCATGTAAGTTGGTATATAAATATACATGTATAATTAAAATGGAATTTTACCAAATAGGCTAACATTGTTCCCTCCAAGAGCCAATGACTATCTAACAAAAACAGCAGGAATAACCAATGACCATCTAATTCCAACAGCAGGAATAAGAAGCCCTCTTTTGACATGTTGGTAAGGATTGTCCAAGAAACTCTTAAAACATTACAGGCTATTTCTATTGCCCTCGGTAGTGCTCCAAGGTGGAAGATATGTCTGTATTGCTGAAGAAACTTCAAATACAGGGCCCAAAGGCCCCTGAGCTGGAATTGACCTGAAAGCCTCATCCTGAGGACTAGCTTTCATGCTAACAGAAGCTGCTACGCAAGCTTCCAAAGGATGGAAGCAACCAACGGTCCTATTCAGGTATAATGCCTATGAACCACAGCAATAACCAGCATGACACCATAATCATTAGGGTAAAATACTGCACTCCTTTGTGTAACCAAACTTTTCCTGGGGAGATGCAATACATGTCTACTCACTCAAGATGGGGATCTGATGACAGACCAATGTACAGAGAGAATCAAAGTCCAACTTGGTAGATGAATAAGTTTTATTGGGGTTACTTACAGGAAAATGGGTGAGGGCATACTTAAAAGAACAGAAATGGCTCAAAGACAGTTGTATCACCAAAACCTACCCCAACCAGAGTGACACCTCACAAAGCTGGGAACCTGAAGCAAACTGCACAGCTTGAAGACAGTCTTTACTGGTGGCTCAGTTCTAAACCTCTTCCCAGTGTTCCACTGACTTCTGCTTCTTTTAGGCAGATGGTCTGGTCTGAGAATCATCTTTGCAACTCTGTTCAATTAGTCTCAGAGGGACTCTCAGCTTTTATTGCTTACTCTGTGGGAGGGGTGCTAAGTGAATCAGGTTGGTTTCATGGACTTCCTGAAGCTTCTTCAAGTTGTTTACCTTTTTGTTTGAACATCTTCCCAGAAGAATAGAACGTTTCAATCTCAGACAAAACACAACATACATATGCATACTTTGTTTTTCATCAAAACATTAATTGGACATAAGACCCAGTCTACAAGATGACAATCATGCCTTGTACCAGAAATGTATAGCTAACTATCCAGGGTTTGTGAAATTATGGATATCAGAGCAGAATCTATAACCACCAGTTTAGTAAAGCAGCAGAATTCCTAACTGCATTTTAAATATTTGTCCTTATATACTCACAGATAAACATAGTTCTCACCCTGAGTCAAGAAAATACTTATTTTATTTTATTGAAAATGTTTTATTTCAAATGATGCACTCTGATTATGGTTTCTTTTCTCCTAACTCCTCCAAGATCCTCCCCACTTCTCCTACTATCCAAATCCAAACCCTTTCTTTCTCTCTTGTTAGGAAAAAAAATCTAAGAAATAATAATAAAATAAGATAAAACAAAAACATGCCTGAGTAAGATAATAAACTTCTTGTTGTAACCAACAGTGACCAATATACAAAACCACAACCAATAAAAATGCGAAGTTTTATATACTACCAGTACCAAAGGGCACATCTAGAATCTAATTCCTACACTTAAGGCTGAGGGATCACTGGAGAAGAAGGGATTTAAAGATTGTAAGAACTAGAGACACAGGGAGTTGGCAGTGAGATTGTGTCTCCTAGAAATATCATAACCTACCCATAAAGTTTCACCAACATGACTGGCTAAACATGAGCTGTACAAGGACAACAATAGTCTTGCTAACACAGACAGGGGAAAAACAACAAGGCCTCAACCCTATACAAAGAATTGCAGGAAACTAAGGAATATTGAGAGTGGGTAAAATAGTCTTTCTCAGGGAAGAGCAAAGTAACTGATTACCCAATAAAAATGGTGACCCCTGTAAACATTCAGAGAAGCAACATTATACATACTATGTGAGTTGTACTTATGTATTTAGGAGTACATATTTGTGTATATCAACAATTAATGAAAAATAGGCCATTAATTTGAAAGAGAGCAAGGAAGGGTATGGGGGGGTGGGTGAGTGGAGGCAGAGAAGCAAATGGTAAAATCATGTAATTGTATCATAATGTACAGAAGTAAAAAAAAATTAATTTAGTTTTTATTTTATGTGCATTGATATTTTACTTGCATGTATATCTGTGTGAGTGTCAGATTTCACTGTAAGTAAATTTGTATATAGGTATGAGCTGCCATATGGGTGCTAGGAATTGAACCCAGGTCCTCTGGAAGAATAGCCAGTACTCTTAAGCACTGAGTCATCTCTCTAGCCCCTGCCCAATTGTTTTAACTGAAAAATTAATTTTGTTTTAAGAATAACCTAAGAAATTCTGAATTATTTTGAAATAGTTCTATAGAATCATAAAGTTGAAAGAATTATGTTTTTCTCAGTATTCACTTTTATTTGAGAAGTTAGCAGCTATACTTTCCAAACTGGAAGAATAGCTTTGGATTTATGATTATCTATTTTTGATTGTAGCTTTGACACATAGTATACCAAAATGGCACGATTTTGTGTCTGGATGTGGTTTTCATTTTATTCTTTGATTTTCCTCTGACTTCTATTCAATCTACAAACTTATAATTTGGTAAAATTTCAGCAACATCTCTTGGAAAATCCCAAGTCCTTCATTTCCTCCCTTAACTCTGTCAATTTCACTATATGGGTAATTTATACCTGCACATACATTCCTCTAATATTTTTCCATTTGGCTGATGTGTACCATTTGCCTTTTTATGTTATACCATGGGTAAATATTTCATAATTACCTGTGAATATTTTATTAGCCATTTTCTATTTTGTTATCACATAACCTATAATATGTGATTGTACCTTTGTCATCATCCCTCATTTATAATCTAACATTATTTTTCTGGTATGCAATATTTTTCATCTTTCTTATATGAGTAAGAAAAATCTTTTTCTAATTTCTCCTTATCTGCTTTCTTCACTTCCTTCCTCTCCTCTTCTTCCTCCTGTCCTGTTTTTCTGTTACCTTTTCTAATATTTATAGCATAGTAAAATTATGACATATTTTAAGGAATGTATCCTTATGATACTGTGTTTTTTCATGAGCATGATATGATTTGCTTTGACTACAATAAGAACTATTACAGGACTAGATATTACACTCTTATTGAACCACCATCATATTTAAGTTCCACAAATGACTAACAGTTCATTATATGATACATGTTTATGTTTTTCGCAAGTCTTTTCTTTTACTTGTTTAAAAAATAAAATACTTATGACATACAATTTAGTCAGTGTGAAAGAGGGATTAATATCTAAAGTTGTAGAGTCCCAGCAAATGGTTCACTGGTTAGGAGAACTTACTGTTCTAACATAAAACTAGAATTTTGATCTTAGAACCTTTATCAAGTAGTTTTAAAAAATCTGATGAACCTTTATGGGCTCCTGCATACTTGTCTACATATGCATTCATGAACATAATGCACACACACAAACAAGCATATCTGTTTGTAAAAATAGAATTCCCCCTCAAAATTTTCTTCATGTTTAATTTGTATATCACATGCCTTTACCAAAGTTTATAATTGATTAAGGGCATATAATTATCTTGGTGGAATGGACTATTAAAAATTTAGCCTACTGGCTATGGGTGGGTTAGGACTTCTGTTGGTCTTTTCTGTGTCGAGCACACAGATTGCAAGCCCAGCACCACTTTGAGATCTTTGGCAACAGTTAACTCTGCAGCTCACACAATTGAGGCTGTATGATAATGAGTATTCAGAGACGGGTAATGTCTGGGGGCACTCACCAACATAAGACAGAGTGTCTGTGTGGCCTGGGCAGGCGTCTCCATAACGGGTAAGGTGACCTGCTGACATCCCATGCAACCTAAGTCAGAAGCTCATTTTTTAGTAAAAGGGGGGACCTGTAGGGTCCTGCCCCCCATTTTTGGTAACTGTTGCCTTGCTTGCTGACCTTGACCTTGATATCCTCCCTATGCTAATTCCCTGCCAGGTTCCACCCTCCTGAATGCTTAAGGGAAGTTCCTTGTCTGTGTATCCTGCATACTGGGCATTAACAGCTTAGATGCAAGATTGTAAAACATCAGTAGCAAACTTCTGCCCTCTGGGGTTCTCCCATTGTGCTGTAAGCCTGTATTTAAGACCTCCTCCCTCCTTCAATAAATGGCATTCTGCATTAAAAAAAAAAAAGCCAAGTTACAACGCAGTAACCAGACTTCATGGGAGAATCCATGCCAGCCAGCCAGACCTCCTCCAGGAATATAGAAAGCATTCAACATTGTGTAAAACCCTGTAACAATGCAGGATTTTTTCTTTTGTTCTTTCTCTGTTGTAGAATATTATTTTAAGGTGTGGTAGTTTTGTTTATGTTGCATTTGTTTAACTCTATGAAGCTGTGATACTGTGTCTGTCTAAAATACCTCATGGTCTAATAAAGAACTGAATGGCCAAATAAATAAAGAAAGAAGGAAGGAAAAGATTAGAGTGAATTAATAAAAATGTATCTCTAGGTCAGTGAGAAGAAAATTCTTTAGAAGAGTTTGCCACCTTATTAACTGATTAAGGATTAAACGGCTTATGTGAGTTTTCTTGGAGACAGCTGTAGTTCCTGAGTATCATGTAGTCTTTCCAGGCATCTACATATATTACACTTAAATATGTGTTTTTAAGTGATATCTACAATACCTAGAAACCACATTTGGCTGGATAGTTTCTTATATTATCATATTTTGCCTCAAAATAATAGTATTTCAACAATTATTGCCACTTACATTTCTATTGTCTCTATTAGAAGATATTAATGAAGAAATTAGTTTTCTAATAATTAGAATTTTAAAATTTAACATAGGATCTTTCAACTTATTTTGTGAAATCACTACTGAATTTGACTGCCCGTTGTTAGTGGAAATGAAAGAACATTACTTTCCCCAAAACAGTGGCTATGTTATTTTAGAATTCATGAAGTAATCACCAAACTTACTCTCTAAAACAAAAATTGGACCTTGGCTTCAAATTAAAAGAGAACCTAGGAATCCGTTTGTTTAAGATGCACCCCAGAATTGGATGTGATGGTACATACATTTCATCCAAGCAGAAGCAAAGGTCACCCTTTTCTATATACTGAGTTTTTTGAAAAGACAATAAATAAATAAATAAATAAATAGATAGATAGACAGATAAATAAATAAAATGATGAATAAATAAATAAGGCACCCTCAGAGAAGCTAAACCATATGTATGTTTGAATTACTTTCTTAGAAATACTGCCAACATGACTGAGACCAAGAAATGCTGTGGGAATGTTGATACCTCTTATATAAAAGAGTCATTACTTCTGAAGTTATTTATTTTTACTTGCAAATGTTTTCTTTGAAATATATCACTCCCTGTGTCATTATTCATTACTAGACTCATTTATGAATAATTTTGTATAAGATATGAATTGTATATATGATTTTATAGAAATAATCATATTTGCATTACAATTGAAATGATTCCTCAGGACATTTTAACATATATCTCATCATCCACCTGTGCCTTTTTTCTATGCATTTAGCTTGATGATTTAGAAACAATATTCTAAGGGAATGGATTCTAGAAGCCCCCAAATATAGGGTGAAAATAGTCCTCAGTTCATTTTATTAGACCAAAATATCACATGGATTCATTTCTTTTGTAGAGTATGTGACATCTGTTAGATTCTTCATGATTATTAACAGAAGCATATCCATCTCCCTCACATTTAGCTTTAAGGTCATAACTTGTGATGAAATTAGTGGAAATTCTCCAAAACAAATTATTTAATGTACATTCCTTTCTTACAATCTCCCTGATACACATTGCTACACCTCTCCCTTTGCATATTATTGACTTCATTCATTTTATCATGCGTAATATTGTAGTTCTGTGGCAATAATGTTTTGTATGTGTTCACAGTTCTGAGCAAAATGCTTAGAAATGCATTTCAACAAATTAGGAAATGAATATGAATATTCTGCCCCAACTTATTTAACATGTGTTTATAGTGGATGACTTAATAGATTACTAATAAAAAGTTATAAATATAAAAAAGTTTGATAATCATTTTCTATTAGAAAAATGCCAATTAAAGCTATATTTAGCTTTGCTTTTACCACATTTACAATAGCTGTCATTAGGAAAATAAATTTATAAAGCAGGTGAAGATGTTGCAGAGAGGAGGCCCTTACATATTGCCATTGGTAATGCAAATTAATGAAGCCTCTATAGCTGTCACTATGGTATTTCTTCAAAAGCAAAAACAAAGAATACTACTTCCACATTGAAATTGCCATACAACTTCTTAGTCTTGATTTTAAGATATTTAGGTGAGCATACCACAGAAATACTTGCATATCCATATTTATTGCTACATTATTCTCAATAGAAAGTTAATACAATCATACTTTATCCATCAACATCTGAATGAGTAAATGAAAGGCAGCACACAAAATGGAGTTAAAGTGTCTTATAAAAAAGAAATAAATTATGAAATTTGCCAGAAAAGGTGTGTAACCAGAGATCATTGTATTTGCCACAATAAGTCAAACTTGTATAAACAAGTACATAACTTGAAAGTAGAAGAGAGACTGGGGAAAAGAAAGTGATTAAAAGGAAGTATATGGAAGAGTAAAGAAAGACTGAGGGAGGATGAATATGGCAAAGTTATTTAACATACTTGAAGGAAATGATATTTTTGAAACCAAGCACTGTGATTAATGAATTTATATAATAAAAATATTTATAAAAATAACTAAGATGAAGAAACCAAAGGATTTAAGACATTGACAATCTTCATGCATACCAATCTATTAATTATTAACCACTTATATTTGATATATATGTCAATTGTTCATATAGGATAGATAATAATTTACCCTTTATATAATGAATAAATGAATAATAAATGTGCTCTGTGTGCATATGTGCATATATATGTGTGTTTAGTTGTGTTTGCATGTGTGTATTTGTGAGTACATGAAATTTAACTGATATTCTTTTGTCTGTGATTTTATTTGGGCCATAGATCTAAGCATAATTACACTACTTTCCCTGTGTGCATCTCCATAAATTTGGAATTTCTAACCTATATTAAAAACTTGAAAGAATGGTATAGATTTCTATATTCTCCACCAGTTTCTGTGTTTTCCCCAAGAAAAGAAGATAATCACCCCATTTTAATTTGTCTCTGTATTGCATACAAACTGATGCACTGTTACTTTGGTATTTATCTCTCTCCTGCAGTCTCAAATACCTCTAATTTAGGAGGTCATATGTAGGTGCATACAGGTAGATTAATGAGAATATAATTAAAAACATCCATTTTGCAGATAGACAGATTTGATATAGTTCCAAATTTTCACAATAATTCTGAGAATAAATTTTACTAAAAATAACTATAAGTAATAATCTCCATATTTGTCACATGATATTTTGTCATATAATTTACAGACCCATAGAACTTTGTGTAATTTTGTATATGTGCATATGTGTATATTTGTGTGTGCAGATGCACTTACCTGTGTGTGCTTGTGTGGAGATCATAGGTCAACATTTTGTGTCTGTGATCTCCATCTAGTTCTTTGAGGCAATATCTCTCGCTGAACCTATAGTTCACATTTGTAGTAGACTGACTGTCCAGAGAGTCCCTGAACTATTCCTGTCTCTGCCCAATCCATATCAGCATTTATATTAGAAATAAATGCAACGTGCTTGGATTTTATATGGATTTTGGGAATCCAAATTCAGGTCCTCATGCCTGTGAAACTAACATTTTACCCATTTAATTATGTCTCCAGCCTCTTTTTTGTTACAATAGTATACATACATACAGATAGATATATTGATAGATAGATAGATAGATAGATAGATAGATAGATAGATAGATAGATAGATAGATGATGGATGGATGGATAGATAGATAGATAAGCATTTAAAGGATTGCTATTGGTCTGTGATGGGTTAGGTCTTTAACTCAGGTGGTAATCCGGGGTTTTGCTTCTATCTGATAAGTAGCTGCCTAGTGAAAAAGAAGCCAGGATACTCTATGTTCCAAGGAACATAAAGACTAATGCACAAATATGGCCATATTTATTTTTAGTATTGTAGATGCAAAGTGTATACCTGCAACTACTGCTGCAACTTGCAAACCTAGGCTAAGGCCAAGCATAGCTCTTAGAGATATGGATAATGAATAGCTACAAGGTAGAAAGTCTCTGGATAAGAAAGTAAAACCTCGATCTGCAGGAAAAGTTATTGATAAAAACGTATCCAAACATTTGAAAAAGGCACCTGCTGTATTCTGGTACCAGGACTACAGCCAAAGCCTAAAGCTGACTATGAATCTGTAAAAGAAAAAACTCTTCAATCTGAACCCATATTGATGAATATATATTTACCTTAAAAACATTTTTTGATCAAATTGAAGTTTCAGCAGCAGTTAACTGTGGTAGACAAATCGTAGTCAAAGGATGGAAAATCCATGGGTGGGTATAGAGTGACCTGCTTGCATAGAACAGGGATACAGAAAGATTTATAAAGAATTGGCTTACCCCATGTGCACACATTAACACACAGTACATGTGTACATTTCATTAAGGATCACTATTTTACTTAGCCTACTGATTCAAATGATGATCTCCTCTAAAATTTTCCACCTTATTTTTTGAGAAATTGTTTTTCATTGAACCTGAAGAATGACATTTCAGGCACACTTGTTCACCAGTGATCTTCCAGGATATGCCTGTCTCCACATTCCATAACATACTATGAAATTTAAATATAAAATGATTAAATGTTGTATAATATACATTAGTATCACAATGCTTTTAAGAATCTTAACTCCATATGAGTTTTCAGATATACTCAATTAATATTGAACAAAATTAAAATTTATTATCAACAATAACTTTAGGATTATATAAAGTATTATTTAATGGAATGAAAGGATGACAATATACACATGGGGATGTAGGTATAATTAAAATTAGTGTTATAAAATTTAATAAATAAATTTTGAAATTTTTTGTTACTGGACATAACAAGATACCAAACCAGACGAGGTGGTACCCACTGGGTTTACTTATTCCCAAATGGCTGAAGATGTACTTTGTATTTTCTCAAGTCTCATTTTCTTTCTTTGTGCAAAGAAAATATGGAAGAACTAATTGTGGTGGTTTGAAAGAAAATGTTCACAGTAGAATCACAGGGAGTGGCACTATTAGGAGGTCTGGCCTTGTTGGAGGAAGTATGTGACTGGGGTGTGTTTTGAGGTCCCAGGTGCTCAAGCTAGGCCCACTGTAGCAATCTTTTCCTGCTGCCTTCAAACCCGAATATAGATCTCGCAGTTACCTCTCCAGCAACATTTATGCCTGTGTGCCACCATGATACCTACCATGATGAAAATGTATTAAGCCTCTGAACTGTAAGTCAGGCCCAATTGAATATTTTTCCTTTATAAGAGTTTCTGTTATCATGGTCTTTCTTCACAGTAATAGAAATCCTAAATAAGACAGAAGTATGTGGTGGTTTGAATAAAATTGGCCCCCACAGTTCCATAGGGAATGGCACTATTACAATGTATGGCCTTGTTAGAGTAGATGTGGCTTTGTTGGAGGATGTGTGTCACTAGGGGATGGGCTTTGAGGTCGCAGATGCTAATTCTAGACCAATGGTTCACTGTCTCTTCCTGCTGCCTGCTGATCCAGATGTAAAACTCTCAACTATTTCTCCAGCACCATGTCTGCTTGCATGTGCCAATGCTGCCTGCCATGATAAAAAAGGACAAAACCTCTGAATTATAAGGCAGCCCTGATTAAATGTTTTCCTTAATAAGAGCAGCCATGGTCACAGTGTCTTTTCACAGCAATAAACTTCTAAGACCCTAATCTTGTATTGGGGTTAAATGGAAAGTATAGTTATAAATAGAATATTGAAAAAGGACTTCTATATATGAATCATTTTATTTAATCTCGTTCAAGTAATAAAGGTTGTATGACACTTGCAACTTTACACTGGAGCCCAAATCACACCTGATAAGGCTCATTTCACAACTTAAAATTTTGGTCAGTGTCTTGCATTTTTTATGAATTAACATTTGGTACATAAATTTCTGGAGAATTGTTATGAAGTCCTTAATGTACTTTAGAATAAAGATAATTTCTTTTCAAAGCAGTAGCAAGCTTAGTTCTTTTGAATTATTTGTCTTTCTCTATGGAAAAAAGAGGGAACAACTTCCTTCTCTTGGTTGTTAGAGAATCAACTGTTTCATTTCCTGTTATCCTGCCAATGCATTCATTCTAAATATTGCTGCATGTTGAACTCAATTTGCTTGCTATATAGGTTTTCTACTTTAAAAGCTACATAGTTTCATTTCTGTGATTTATGTGAAGGCTTCTCTATTAGTCAGTATTCCCTAGAGAAACAGAATTTATAGAATTAATTTCTCTAGATATATAGAAAAAGCTCTATTAGAACAGCTCACAGGCTATAGTCCAGGTAATCCAACAGTGGTTGCCTTTGAAGAGAAGGTCCATGAATGCTGTAGTTGCTCAGTTCATGAGGCTGGATGTCTCAGCTGATCTGCATTACACACCAGAATTCCAAAGAAGTAGGCTCTAATACCAGTGAAGGAATGTACTTTCAAGTGAGATTAGAGCAGGCAGGCAAAATAAAACAAAAAACAAATGCTTAATTCTTCCATGTCCTTATACAGGCTTCGTACAGTATTTGTGTCCCAAATTAGAAGGGGTATTTCCAACTCAAAATCTGAATTGAATGTGTTTCTTCCCACCTCAAAGATCTGGATTAGAAGTGTTTTGTATTAATCAAAATTCCTCACAAGTGTGCCCTCCATTTTTGGGTTTTACTTAATTCCAGATATACTGATGTTGACAGCTAAGAATAGTCATCATGACTTCATAATTTAGCAATTATTACTGATATAGATTAGTGAATCTATAGTAAAACTGTGTTCTAAAAAATAATGAAAGACTTTGCTTGATTTGCTTCCTCTAAATTCACTTATTTTTTTCTTCTAGGTGCTTGACTTTTAATTGAGACAGAGTCCCACTATGTAATCTAGCTCTCCTGTTACTATGTAGAGCAGGTTGGTCTGGAACTCACAGAGACCCACCTGCCTTTCTTTCTGCCTCCAAAGTGAAAAAATTAAAAGTATGTGCCACTATGCCCAGCTAGGTGCTTGAATTTGATGACAATTCATAGATGTCAATGGATAAGTAAATAACCATTAAAGACTCATTAAATGTCTCATCTCTGACATTACATACAATTCAACTGTCTTAAAATTTTGACACAGTACTTTTTGTTCATTTCTTTCATTATCTGAGATATAACTCACTTTGATCCATCCCTTTGGTTGGGTTGCTTAGTAGATGTGCACACCAAATTTCAAAATACCTATTTTATGTCATTTATGTCCATTTTCATCTATATATGTCTTAACTCATTCCATACCCATTTGGGGGTCATCTTTCAATATTCTCATAATGAAACAGACGGAGAAATGGAAGAGATCTACATGAACAGCCTGGACATGAGTGGGGGTAATGAAGGGCAAGGGTCGAGGGAAAGAGAGCTTGGGGGAGCAGGAGATCCCAGCTGGATCAACAACAGAGAGGGAGAACAAGGAATAGGAGACCATGGTAAATGAAGACCACATGAGAATAGGAAGAAGCAAAGTGCTAGAGAGGCCCAGAGAAATCCACAAAGATACCCCCAGAATAGACTGCTGGCAATGGTTGAGATACAGCCCGAACTGACCTACTCTGGTGATGGGATGGCCAAACACTCCAACTGTCGTGCTAGAAACCCCATCCAACTACTGAGGGATCTGGATGCAGAGATCCATGGCTAGTCCCCGGGTGGATCTCTGGGAGTCCAGTTAGCGAGAAAGAGGATGGTTTATATGAGTGAGAATTGTTGAGACCAAGGTTGGATAAAGCACAGGGACAAATAGCCAAATGAATGGAAACACATGAACTATGAGCCAATGGCTGAGGGGTCACCAACTGGATCAGGCCCTCTGAATGGGTGAGACAGTTGATTGGCTTGACCTGCTTGAGAGGCATCCAGGCAGTGGGACCGGGTCCTGTGCTCATTGCAAGAGTTGGCTGTTTGAAACCTGGGGCCTATGCAGGATCGCTTGGCTCGGCCTGGGAGGAGGGGACTGGACCTACCTGGACTGAGTCTACCAGGTTGATCTTAGTCGGTGTAGGCTTTGCCCTGGAGGAGGTGGGAATGGGGGGGTGCTGGGGGGAAGGTGAGGGGGGCGGGAGGGGGGAGAACAAGGGAATCCGTGGCTGATATGTAGAACTGAATTGTATTGCAAAATAAAAATAAAAATTAAAAAAAAAGAATGTCCATATCATTACCTGTTTGTACATTTCAATTGTTTGCTGTAGTCATGAATGTGTGTTCCTTTTATTTTTTCCAGTTAAAAAAATTTAAATGATTTTACATAACATTTTCATGAAATCTAAATTTCTAACAAACACTTAAAATTATTTTTGGTGTTATTTGTTTATTTGCCTTTGGGTAACATTTTACTTAACTAGGAATATAAAGGTTATACTTTATGGCCTTCCTTTAGCTTGAGAATATTGGGAGTATTCCCAAATTATGTGAAATGAGCCCATTATAAAAAAATTAGGGGTAAACTTCAAGTTAGCATAGTGACACATTTATAACATACTGTATAAAATGCTAAGTTCCAGTGATAAAATATTAGCTTTTCATTTCTTCTTCAAGACACACAAATTTCTCAAGCTTCTTTTAACTTTCAGGTTAACCAACAAACTTTGTTGTTTTGAATCAGAAATAAAGTGAAAGTGGATGTTTCTTTTTCTAATCCTCTTAGCTTCTGAATTGGAGTTTTAGCAAAATAATGAAGACTTTTATTACATTATTCATCTTTTTAGCATAATGTGGTTTCTAACATATCTACAAGAAAATTCAGTTCTCATTTAGAAATAAACCTAACAGTCATTTCATTTAGTAATGTTTTCGGATATCTATTCAACAGGATAAATGGAAGTCAGAGTCATATCTCTCTTGGAACATACATACATATTTATATAAAATGAATTAAACAGTTTTATTATTAAAAATTCCAGAAGTTTGTGTGGGGCAGCACTCAGGAAAGCAGGCCCTGCACCTCACCTCAGCAGCACAGTTGATCTAACCCCATTGAAGGGGTGTGGGTGAGCTGGTCAAAGAACATAAGCATGAGAGATCTGGCCCCACCTCTCATCTGATATATAATAGTGTGGGCAAGGAACCTGACCTCTCGCTAACTGTGGCAGGAAGGAAAGGTGTCCCTGAAGTCAGGAGGACAAGAGAGATGTCCCTGCCTCTCACTAGCTCCTGCACTCAACAAAGGGCCCCTGCATCTCACCTGGGTAACACAGTAGAAATGGCCCTGGTGGTGTAGGTGTCCATAAGCTGGCGCGAGGGCATAAGAGCAGGAGAAACAGCCTAGCTCATTGCTTATTAATGTAGAGTGTAAGCTGGCGGGAGTGGTGCTGGAGAACTAACCCTGTTATTGAGGATGAGGGAGAGCTGGCAGGCTGATGAACCCAGCAACTACCCAGGCCCAGAACTAGGGCTATGATTTCACCCATCCTAAGACCCATATGAAGGGGCCAGTCCGGCTGACCTAAATTGAAGGATCTCCATGACACAAGACAATAACAAGATTATCCAAGTGGATTCCTAGTATCAATTGTTTATCAGAAAACAGAGGGCTTGACCCAGACCAATGATTGATTGTAATGAATACTTGTAAGTAAAATGTATGGATTAAAAGGTCTACCATGTGATTCACTGTGTCACACTACAGCTTTCATGATGAGATTTTTCTTTTCTTTTTTTCTTTTAAATTTTATTTTGTTTTATCTTTAGGCAGAGGTTGCAAGGGCAGAGGGCTGATGTAAAGGTACAGGGAGATGAGTGGAATCAAGCTACATGATGTAAAGTCCACAAAGAATCAATAAAATGTTAAACTTTAAAAAAAGAAACATTTCAAAAGTCAATCACGTAAGCTTGACATTGCATTTCCCAAGATTATCAGTTCCTACATTGTTCCCATACTCACTGAAATTATTCCTTATATTCTTTATGGGTGGATCAATGGTGATTGACATTGTGTATTAGTTTAGAGATACTTTTTTTTGATTTGATATGGGAAATTTTACATCATTTTAATCATATTTAAAAAATATAACATACCCTTTAATAGGAGTAGTTATTTAGAATCATGGTCTGAATTCAGTATAATAACTAAAAAGTAAGTTTAACATTTTGCATGTACTATCAGTGACATGAATATTGACACAAAATAAATCTACCAAAATGCATAAAAAGTGATTTTAATTATTTCTCTTGTATAATCTTCATGTATATTTCTGGCCCTGTTAACATTATCTACGTAACATTTTCAAAATGGTTAAGAATTTATTTTGTACATAAAATGACATGTTTAATACTTTCATTAATTGCTTCTGTTTGTATTTGGCAATGACTATGAATATATTTTTCATCTGAAATGAGATTATTATATTTGAACATGCATCTGTGTGTGTCAAATATTCACCCAATGCCATTATTCTTTTATTGTTGAGCCAGATGGGAATTATTTTTAAAATACTCTATTGGATATGGTAATGATTACTCACCAGTTGGAATATCTCAGATATAACTTGAAGTAGGCATTTGACCTCCAAAGATACAGGAAAATATGTAACAAAATACAGTAAGCAGGTTACTAAAAATGAAGTTTATATTTTTTCTAGGATAATCCTATTTGCAGAATTATAATTGCATTTACATTAGTGATGGTATTATTTGTATAATGTACTGAGTTTCATCCACATATCCTGTATATTTTATTGCAATTCTTTGGTGGATTTTTTTTCACACTTAAATATCACTCAATCTTAAGCTCACAAAGTTTATATAATTTGTTCAAATTTCCAGAGCCTGATTCAAATATTTATTTATCTGGTATACCATATTCTTTCTTATACCATTTAAATTCAAAGGTTTTTTTTGCATTTTATTTTCTTTCCTTTTCATTAATGTGTATTCATTGTACAAATGATGGACTTCATATGGCGTTTTCATACATGTATTTAACCCACTTTGTTCACAATCGCCCTGTTATCAAATCTTTTCAACTCATACTGCTCCTCTTGCTCTTTCCTTAAAAATGGACATCAGAAAAACAAATAATGCGATTTTTAAAAAGGTACAAATCTAAACAGGGAGTTATTACTTATTTTCAATCACGTTATGTTGTTTTCTTTCATAAATTTAACCTCCTAAAACTCTTTGTCTTATAATGTTTGTGTCTCATGTTTGGATGTGGATATTTATAAATAGATGAGGTAGTGAGTATATATGGAAGAGCTAAACAAATAGATAGGTAGAGACCAGGATGGACTGAGCTTCAAGAAGATAATTAGTAATTTGGTGTGTGGGAAGTCTCACCAAGCATAGGAAGCTTTGTAACCCATTTTTTTTTCAATAATTGATTAAGTATAATGTTACCAGGCACAGAGCTAATTTACTTCCTTTCCTGTATTCTATGTTTTAGATGTTGAAAGAAAACTGTATGATTAAAATGTATACTTTAGGTCAATTGTGAAACAGAAGTTAATAAATTGCAAATATACATAATATAAACTATAAGACATATATTCCTAAAACATTTAAATGAGTAATATCTTGTAAAAGATTTGTGATTAACCTTTACACAATATTTTTACAACAGAGTTTATAAGGAGGCCTCACTAATTCAATACTGCCTCAAGCCTTTTCTAAAGTGGAGAATTCTTCCCACAAATTCACTTCCCAGTTGTGTTACTCATACTTAATTTTTGTTTAATTGATTTATAGAGAAAGTATTATACTTTGAACTCTTATACTTCAAAACATTTTACATTTATCATTCAACATAGTCTTCTGAGACAAAGGCTAGTTTTCATAAAATCTTCAGATTCCAAATCAAGAAAACTTTTTGTTGTCATTGAATTTATAATATTATATTAAATAATTTTAATCCTGTTACAACAGTGATTATTTTATGGTTTAATTTATTTTCTTAGGACTAAAATTCAATTTTATATTGGAAATTATATTAAGGAGATGCTCATATCATTTTATATGAACATATAAATATTTCTGCTTATGTACTTATATTATGCATGCATGTTTTCAGAGGTAATTTTTTGGGTAGTATATACAATGTGCAATGATATAAAGAGAAAATAAAGGCAGAGAAATGGAAAAAGTTAAATCCTTCATAACATTCAGCACAGTCACTTTAAGTTGTGGCTTACTAATAGCCAATGAAAGTAATGATATGTATATTTCATAGCTATACAATATTTAAAAGTTTAACTTAAATGTCTAATATAGGACATATCTGGTACAGGGAGTAAGACTGAAGGAGGTGGTCATTTGTTGGCTAATACTGCTCAAAATTATGCACAACTATTTCTTACCACCTTACCATGGATGGTTAAATTTCATTGTCAATTTTGATTCAGAATCACCATGGAAACATACCCCTACATGTGTTTATGAATAGGTTTCCAGAATGCTTTAACTGGAGAGGGAAGACTCTCTCTAAATGTGGGCAGCACAATTCCAGTGGGCTTAATTTCTGAACAGCATAAAGGAAAGTGAGTGTAGTTTGAGCATCCATCATCTTTGCAATGTGACTAGCAAACTCGTATCCCTACCATCACACCTTTTATCTTAGTTATGATTTCCAGAGTATGGTCCATGACTGAGGAATGTCAGGGCAGGAACTCAAGCAGAGCAGGAACTGATACAAAGGCTATGGACAAATACTTATTTCTAGCTTATTTGGAGGGCTTTCTTATAGCAATCAGGACTATGAGACTAGGGGTAGCCTTGCTCTCCTCAGTGTGTCTTCGTGAAGTTCTCTTTTCAAAATGTCAAGTTGACATAAAACTAGCCAGCATACCTTCCCAGACATAATGCACTATAGCTTCAAAATCTCTATTCCATAATAAAGTTTCTCTCCTCAAGTAATTTCTGTCAGATATTTGGTCAGAACAAAAATAAAAACAATTGGCTGGGTGGCAGGGGTGCACACTTTTAATCCCAGCACTCGGGGAGGCAGAGCCAGACAGATCTCTGTGATTTCAGGGCCAGCCTGGTCTACATAGTGAGATCCAGGACAGGCACCAAAACTACACAGAGAAGCCCTCTCTTGAAACCCACCCCCCCCCAAAAAAAAAGAAAAGAAAAACAATTAATATGCTCCATAAGTTTAAGTGAAATAATCTGAAACCCATTCATCAATGAGCATAAATACAGTGTTTCTACTGTGCAATTACCTTGCTTTTGGCCTCTTTTGAAAGCACATGTCAATACATTGATCCTCAAAGTGCACTCCACAGAATATCAATTATGAAAGAAACTTATTGGGAAATTGCTTACATATAGAAAGGAAGAGTAGTTACTCAAGGCTTCCTCACTTGTTTCTGGTTCTATTTTCCCATAATACTGACATGCCACTTATTAATTTATTTTAAATGCTAACTGGAACCAATGTTAATAAATATATGCTGAACAAGAAAAGCATACATTATTGTTAGGAGACCTCTAACTAAGGGAAAAGCCCAGGTCTAAAAGGAAACCAATGAACACAACTTCTTAGAAGGGATGCATATCCTCTCATGCATACTGTTTCTTCACAAATAACCACTGGTAAAATGAATCTAGGTCTAGACCAAAGGGTATTCTACCATTCCTACCAAATTTGCATTGCCTGAGGTATTCCGAGGCTAAATGATCTGAAAACTTAAATGTATGTATGCTACTGTTCTGAAATACTTCCCATATTCAGCACATATTTCACACATTTGTGTGAAAAGTAAAGGGGGTAATATTTTATTTAAGAAATGATATGTTTCCCCTTTATTACATAGATTCTTTCCTCATACAATATAATTCGAATACAATTTCCCATCACTCTACTCCTCCAAGTCCCCCCACATCTCCTCTCTGATTACAGTCTACTCCTTTTCTGTCTCTCATTAGAAAAGAACAGAGCTCTAAAAGATAACAAAAAATATATAATAAGATAAAGTGAAAACCATCATATCGAAGTTGGAAAGGACAAGCCAACAGAAAAATAAAAGAACCCCAAGGGAAGGTGCAAGACTCAGAGACACACTCAGTCACACACTCAGGTGTCCCATAAAAGTACTAAACTGAAAGCTTTAATATATATGCAGAGGACCTAGTGCAGACATATGTAGGCCCTGTAAATGCTGTTTCAGTCTCCATGAGTTCATATCAGCTTTGCTTAGTTGTTAGAAGGCTTTATTCTCCTAGTGCCCTCCTTCCCTTCTGACTTTTCCATTCATTCTGCCACTTCCATAGGGCTCCCCGAACTCTCAGGGTATTTGATGGCAATACCTCATTTACAGCTGTGTGTTCTAAAGTCTCTCTCTCTCTGCATAGTATCTTGCTGTGTATCTCTGTATTTGTTCCCACCTGCTGCAGCAGGGAGCCTCTTTCATGATGGCTGTATAACGCATCAATCTATGAGTATAGCAGAATATCAATAGGAATAATTTTATTATTACTTTTTTAAGACCCGTAGTATTTGACTTTACCCTAGGACTCCAGGATATCTAGACTGGTTCTTGGAGACCCACGCACTGTCATGTATGTGTTCCATCTCATGGAGTAAACCTTAAGTCAAACTATACATTAGTGGGTTACTTCCACAAGGTTTGTGCCACCATTGTCCTAGCACATTTTACAGGCAGGGCAGAATGTAGATCAAAGGTTTTGCGATTGGGTTGATGCTTACCTTTCTCTTTTGATAGTCTGCAGAGTACCTTTCCTTATCATAGACACTAGAGCATGAAGGTGAAGGTTCTATGTAGGCACCAGCTCACCCTCTCCATGTTCAATGAGTTGTGTGGGTATTGTCTTCAGTAATATCCCCTTGCTGTCATTTTGTGGAAAGCAACTTATTGTCTTGGCAACAGCTTGGGTTGTTAGGGGATTTCCATGGAACTCTTTCAGCCAGCAATTCAATTGGATCAAACCCAATCCAGACACTGGGTACTTTTCTGGTGACAAGAGAGGGCCAATAGGGGTTCCATCTCCTTCATTATTTGGGAACTTCATTAGGATTGCCTTTATATATTATAGGAAGTTTCTACTGCACTAGTTTTCCATACCACCATGCAAATGTTCTCCAATTCTAGCTGTGTCTCCCCTCATTTCATCCCCCAATATCATCTCCCCCCCATTTTCACCTGATCCTCCTGTTCTCACCACTCTCCCCCTCCAGTCCACCTATAAAATCTATTTGATTTTTCCCTCCCAGGGATATTCATGTACCCTAGTCACTTCCTCTCTGCCTAACCTCTCTGGGACTACTGGATTGTTGCTTGGTTATCATTTAAGAAATGATATGTTTTTGACCATCAGGCTATAAACACTTGCATTTACAATTTTATTCTTGCTTCATTAAATTCAATAATTTTCTAAGGAGATCTTGCTTTCCTTCCTTTACTGTTGTTATTCACCAAAATCTGTTCTGGAAACTTTAATCAGCACTTTTTACTCAGATGCATCTTCAGTTTTAAGGTGTAAATATCCTTGGAAGATATACACAAAGACTGATTGTATCTACTCCATAATAAAAAGATTAACACTCTGAATAGCTGATTTTTTTCTCTGCCTAAACATATTAATATAATTCTCAAATCTTGCTGAATTTGTGCTCCATGTTCTGTTCTAACATTTTCAAACCAATTAGAACTGTCATGTGAGAACATTTTCTCTGATATTATTGAATTATGGCATTGTAGTCCTTAATTAGATTATTTCTGATGATTAGCGTCTTTTATTCTTCTTTTACAAATTACACCTGAGCACAGTTTCCTCTCTCTCTCCTCTCCTCCCAGACCCTCCCTTCAACTTCTCATCTCCCCCAGATCCACTCCTCCTCCATTTCCCTTCAGAAAAGGACAGGCCTCCCAGGAATGTCAGCAAAACATGACATATCATATTGCAATAAGACCAAGCAGATCCCCTCACATTACGGCTGGATAAGGCAACTCAATGCGAGGAAAATGGTCCTCACAGCAGACAAAAGTGTCAGAGAAAGCCCTGCTCCCCCCGTTAGGTGTCCCACAGGAACACCAAACTGCATAACCATAACATATACGCAGAGAACCTAAGTTAGATCCATAGAGACACACTGCTTGTCCTTCAGTCTCTGCGAACCCCTATGAGCCCTGCTGAGTTGATTCCGTAGGCTGTGTTCTTGTGGTGACCTTGACCCTTCTAGCTCCTACAATCCTTCTTCTGCTCTTCCCCAGGATTCCCCAAATGCTGCCTAATGTTTGGCTGTGGATCTCTTCAGCCGTTCCCATCAGTTGCTGGATGAAAGCTCTTTGATGACGATTATGCTCTACAAATATAGCACAGTATCATTAGGGATCATTGCATCAACTTTTTTTTTTGCAGACCTGTTTGGTTCTATCCTAGGTCTACAGGCTATCCATCCTATGGTTTCTGACCCTCCAGACAGTGTCAGATGTGTGCTTCCTCTGGTGGCATGGATCTCAAGTTGGATCAGTCATTGGTTGGCCACTCCCAACAGGTATGCATCACCTTTACCCCAGCATATCTTGCAAGCAGGGTAAATTGAAGGTCAAAGCTTTTGTGGCTAGGTTGATGTCTCAATCCCTCTACTGAAAGCCTTGCCTGGTTGGAGAAGATGGCTAGTTCAGGCTTTCTAGGCTGCCTTACTAGCAATCTTTGTTAGGGTCATCCTCATAGATTCCTGAGAGTTTCCATTACACTGGGTTTCTACCTCTTCCCTGAAATGCCCTCAAATTCCAGTTTTCTATCCCAGTATTCTCTCCCTTTGTCCCCTAAACTGTTCCATCCTGTTTTCATCTCTATCCACCCCCATTCCACACACACAAAATCTCCCCTTCCTAGGGAGATCCATGTGTCCTCTCTTGACTCCTCCTGGTTACTTAGTTTCTCTGATCGGTGGATTGATTACCCTTTACTTTACAACAAATATCCACTTATAAGTGAGTACATACCATATTTGTCTTTGTGGGTCTGGGTTACCTCATAATACTTTCTAGTTCCATCCACTTGCCTCCAAATTTCATGATGTTATTGTTTTAAACAGCTGAGTACTACTTGATTGTGTAAATGTACCACATTTTCTTTATCCATTTTTTCTGTTGAGGTTGAAGGACATCTAGGGTATTTCCAGCTTCTGCCTATTAGCAATAAAGCTGCTATGAATATATTTGAGCAAATGTCCTTGTGGAAGGATAGAGTATCCTTTGGGTGTATGCACAGTAGTGGTAGAGTTAGGTCTTGAAGTAGATTGATTCAGAAGCTTTTGAGGTACAGAAGATTTTCTGTTTTATGAGGTCTCATTTATTAACTGTTGATCTTAGTGCCTGTGCTAGTGGTGTTCTATTCAGAAAGTTGTCTCCTGTAACGGTGTGCTCAAGGCTATTTCCCACTTTCTCTTCTATCAGGTTCAATGGATCTGGATTTGTGTTGAGGTCTTTGAGTCACTTGAACTAGAGTTTTGTAAAAAGTGATAGATATGGATGTAGTTACATTCTTCTGCATACCAACATCTGGTTAGACCAGCACCATAGTGAAAGCATTTGATTCCACTAAGTATAAAAATTAAAGTCTCATTCATGTATTGAAACTTGATTTGTTAAATATAATTCTTCTTAAACTCTTATCACGACATCAATAGACTTATGGAACCCTGATCTCTTATCTTTTGGACAATTATACTCGTTTTTCTTTATGAGACCTCTGAGAGTTTGACAGTAAATACTCACATGTGGAATGATTTTCTCAAGTTTTGTAAATCAGTTTTGGAAGAAGATCTCCCACCCAGGTCTCTTTCTTCTCATTTTTATTGACCTTGTAACTTTCCTAAAACTGAGGACTTAGTGTTTATTAGGTTAACATTTACAAAATGAGACATAAATTTTCCTAATTCAGTTAAGGTAGCTCCTTCTTTGATAGTGTATATGAAAAGTTTCATTTTAAGTATTCACTGTATCCCTCAACTTTATTTTCATTAGTGGTTTTTATCTTATTTAAAGTACAGGTATATAACTTCCCTTCTTCCTGTTCCTGCCCCCTAGTCCCTCCACTGTCCTCTTCCTCCATCCTTTCCTATATTTCTCCTCAAATTCATAGGTCCATTTTTTTAAAGAATATTGTTTTAAAAGGAAAATTGAATTTGTGGAAAACACTTTTCCCATTTGATCATTTTGATAAGTTGTGCTGGCTTTTCATTCTTCCCTGTTAAATCTCAATGATACTAATTCTAACAGTTACCTGAGATTAATTTTCCTCATTTGCAAGGGAAATGAGCATCCTGTAATGCTACCAGCTTCTTAATAAGAAATGGTATTTATCATAGACATGGAAAAACCGTATTGAGACTGACATGTAGTTCCTGTTCATATTTCAATTGAGGTTTTCTGTTTTTATCTTTTGTCTGTACTTTCCTTGTCATTCTTTTCCTAGGGTGGTGAGTTAAAAATGAAGAAAGATAGGAATTAAAGAGATATTTCACCTTTATTTACTATGAATGAAGAAATGCATAAAAGAGTACTTCATTCACTGATTAAGTAAACATGTGAGTGGTGATGTAAAGGTGTTACAAATTTAGAAGTACATATTCTGTTCATTTGCAAATTTATTGATTTAACCATCTGAACTTTTTTTTAAAGATTTATTTATTTATTTATTTATTATGTATACAGAAGAGGCGCCAGATCTCATTACAAATGGTTGTGAGCCACCATGTGGTTGCTGGGAATTGAACTTGTCCTGAGTTCAATTCTGGAACTCTGGAGAAGTCAGTGCTCTTAACCTCTGAGCCATCTCTCCAGCCCTACCATCTGAACTTTTAAAGGATCTGTTGTTATATTATACACAGTTCGTTAAAAATTCTATGCTTGGACACATTAATGAATTAATCATATTTGAACAGAAAATCTGCTAACAACCTGGAATGGCTCTAATTGCTCAACTGAGTTTTTAGTTAATTTATTTATTTACTTATTTATTCATTTACTTGATATACTTGATGCAGTTTCCCCTACCTCATGTCCTTCAAGTCTCTCCCTGCCCCACCGCCCCGTTCCCATACTCCAACCCACTTATATCAGCAAAATATGGCATATAAAATTGCAGTAAGACTAAGCATCTCCCCATGTATTAAGGCTGAACAAGGAAATCCAGTATGAGGAGTAGGGTCCCACAACCCAGTAAAAGAGTCAGAGACAGCCAGTGTTCCCACTGCTATGACCAAGCTACATAACTGTCACATATATGCAGAGGGCCTAACTACATCAGTCCCATGCAGGCTCCCTAGTTTTCAATTCTGTCTCTGTGAGCCCCCAAGTGCTCAGATTAATTTATTCTGTGGGTTTACTTGTGGTGTCCTTGATCCCTCTGGTTCCCACAATCCTTTCTCCCCTTTTTCTGCAGGATTCTTTGAGCTGTCCTAAATGTTTGGCTGTGTGTGTGCATCTGTCTCCATCAGTTGCTGGATGAAACCTCTCTGATAACAATTGGGCTAGGCACCAATCTATGAGTATAGCATAATATCATTAGGCATCATTACATTGACATTTCTTTCCTCCAGTCATGTTTGGTTCTATCACACAACTCTGTGTCATCCAGCCTGTGGGTCCTGGTGATCCACACAGTGTCAGGGGAAGGGGAACTTACTCTCTTAGCATGGATTTTAGGCTACACCAGTCATTGTTTGGCCATTCCCTCAATCTCTAGGTCACCCTTACCCCACCACATCACATAGGTAAGACAAATTGTAGGTCAGCAGTTGTGTGGCTGGGTTGGTTTCCCACTCCCTCCACTTAAAGTCTTGCCTAGTCACAGGAGATGGCCAGTTCAGGCAATATATCCACTATTACTAGTAGTCTTATCTGGGGTCAAACTTGTAGATTACTGGGAGAGTCCCATGTGATAGGTTTTTATCTAATCCCCAAATGACCCCATTTTCCAGTAGCCTCTTTCAGTGCTCTCTCCTCCATGATGCAACTTGATCATTCATGTTCCCATCCTCACCTGTCCACAGTCCACTCAAAAAATCTCTTCTATTTCCCCTTCCCAGGGAACCCATGCATCCCCCTTTGGGCTCTTCTTCTTATGTGATCTCTCTTGGTCTGTAGATTATAGCATAATTACCATTTATTTTACAGTTACTATCCACTTATCAGTGAGTACATACCATGTTTGTCTTTCTGGGTCTGGATTAATTCACTCAGGATGATTTTATCTCAGTCCATCTATTTGCCTTCAAATTTCATGCTGTCATTGTGTTTAACAGCTGAGTAACGTGAGTAACACTCCATTGTATAAATGTAGCACATTTTCTTTATCCATTCCTTTGTTAAAAAACATCTAGGTTATTTCCATGTCCAGGGTATTACATACGAAGTTGCTAAGAACATAGTTGAACAAGTGTCCTTGTGGCATTATTGAGCATCTTTTTGAGTATATGCTCAAGAGTAGTACTGCTGGGTCTTGTGGTAGATTAATTCACAGTTTACTATCATTTTGATTTCCAAAGTGGCTGTATAAGTTTGCACTCCCACAAGCAACTAAGGAGTGTTGCCCTTGCTCCACATCCTTTCCAGTAGGAGCTGTCACTTGAGTTTTTGATCATAGTCATTCTGACAGATATAAGATGCAATCTCAGAGGCATTTTGATTTACATTTCTCAGATGGATAAGGATGTTGAACATTTCCTTAAGTTTATCTTGGCCATTTGAGATTCTTCTGTTGAGAATTCTCTGTTTAGGTCTGTACCCATTTTTTTTTAATTGGATTGTATGGCATTTTGATGTCTAGCTTCTTAAGTTCTTTATGTATTTCTAAGATCAGCCTTCTGTGAGATGTGGGGATGGTGAAAATCTTTTCCTATTCTGTAGGCTGCTATTTTGTCTCATTGATAGTGTCCTTTGCCTTGCACAGTTTTTCAGTTTCAGGAGGTCCCATTTATTAATTGTCTATCTCAGTGTCTGTGATACTGGTGTTATATTCAGGAAGTAGTTTCCTGTACCTACGTGTTCAAGGCTACTTCCCACTTTTTCTTCTATCAGGTTAAATGTAATTGAATTTATGTTGAGGTCTTGGATCTGCTTGGACTTGAGTTTGTGCAGAGGATTCTATTTGCATTCTTCTACATGTTGACATCCAGTTACACTAGCATCATTTGTTGAAGATTATTTATTTTTTCCACTGTACAATTTGGGCTTCTTTGTAAAAAATCAGGTGTTCATTGGTGTGTGGATTTCTGTCCGGGCCTTCACTTTGATTCCATTGACC
Organism: Peromyscus eremicus; assembly: GCF_949786415.1. NCBI lineage: Eukaryota > Metazoa > Chordata > Mammalia > Rodentia > Cricetidae > Peromyscus > Peromyscus eremicus. Next base: position 39,115,375 of record NC_081439.1, read on the forward strand.
CATGTGTCTGTTTTTATGCCAATACCAAGCTGTTTTTATGACAGTATCTCTATAGTAGAGCTTGAAGTCAGAGATGGTGAAAACTCTGGAAGTTACATTATTGTACAGTATTCTTTTAGCTATCTTGTTTTGTTTTTTCCACATGAAGTTGAGTATTGTTCTTTCAAGGTCTGTGAAGAATTGTGTTGGGAATTTGATGGGGATTGCATTGAATCTGTAGATTGCTTTTGGTAAGATTGCCATTTTTACTGTGTTAATCCTACCTATCCATGAGCATGATCTTTCTATTTTTAAATATCTCCTTCCATTTCTTTCTTCAAAGACTTAAAATTCTTGTCATACAGGTCTTTCACTTGTTTGGTGAGAGTTACCCCAAGGTATTTTATATTATTTGTGGCTATTGTAAAGGGTGTTGTTTTTATGATTTCTTTCTCAGTTTATTTATCATTTGTATATAGGAAGACTACTGATTTTTTGAGTTAATTTTGTATCCTTCCACATTACTGAAGGTGTTTATCAGCTGTAGGAGTTCTCTGGTAGAATTTTTAGGATTACTTATATATACAATCATATCATCTGCAAATAGAGAAAGTTTGACTTCTTCCTTTCCAATTTGTTTCCCCACGATCTTCTTTTGTTGTCTTATTGCTCTAGCTAGAATTTTAAGTACTGTATCGAATAAATATGGAGAGAGTGGACAGCCTTTTCTTGTTCCTGATTTTGGTGGAATCACTTTGAGTTTCTCTCCAATTAATTTGATGTTGGCTGTCTGATTGCTGTATATTGATTTCATTACATTTCTATATGTTCCTTGTATCCCTGATCTCTCCAAGACCTTTATCATGAAGGGGTATTGGATTTTGTCAAAGGATTTTTTATCATCTAATGAGATGACCATGTTTTTTTTTTCCCCTTCAGTTTGTTTGTATGGTGGATTACATTGACAGATTGTCGTATATTGAACCATCCCCTGTGTCTTTGGGATGAAGCCTACTTGATCATGGTGTATGATTTTTCTATGTGTTCTTGGATTTGGTTTGCCAATATTTACTAAGTATTTTTGCATCAAAGTTCATGAGGGAGATTGGTCCGTAATTCTCTTTCTTAGCTGTATCTTTGTATGGTTTGGGTATCAGGGTAACTGTAGCCTCATAAAAATAATTTGACAATGTCCCTTCAGTTTCTATTGTGTGGAACAATTTGAGATGTATTGGTATTAGCTCTTGTTTGAAATTCTGGTAGAATTCTGCATTCTGAAAATTCTGAAACCATCTGGCCCTGGGCATTTTTTATTTGGGAGATTTTTAATGACTGCTTTTATTTCCTCAGGGGTTATAGGTATATTGAAATGGGTTATAGGTATATTGAAGTTGTTTTTACTTAATTTTACTATGTGATAGCTATCAAGAAAATTATTGATTTCTTTTAGATTTTCCAATTTTGTGGAGTACAAGTTTATGAACTATGACCTAATGATTCTCTAAATTTCTTCTGAGTCTGTTGTTATGTCTCCCTTTTCATTTCTGATTTTGTAAATTTGAATTTTCTCTCTCTGTCTTTTAGTTAGTTTAGATAAGGGTATATCAATTTTGTTGATTTTATTAAAAAACCAACTCTTGGTTTCTTTGTATTCTCTTTGTTTCTATTTTTATTGATTTCAGCCCTCAGTTTGATTATTCCTTGCCTTCTACTCCTCTTGGTTATCTTTGCTTCCTTTTGTTCCAGAGTTTTCAGGAGGACTGTTAAATAGCTAGCATGAGATCTCTCCAAATTCTTATGAAGGAAGTTAGAGCTTTGAACTTTCCTCTCAGCACTACCTTCATTTTGTCCCGTAAGTTTGGGTATTTTGTGCATTCACTTTCATCGAAATCTAGGAAGTCTTTAATTTCTTTATTTCTCTCTTGACTCACTGGTAGCTCAGTAGACAGTTATTCAGTTTCCATAAGTTTGTAGGCTTTTTGTTGTTTCTGTTGTTGAAATGCAAGTTTAATCCATGGTGCTTTGATAACAAACAGTGCATATTTCAGTTTTTTGTATCTGTTCAAACTTGTATTTTGGTTGAGTATATGGTCAATTTTAGAGAAGTTTTCATGAGGTGCAGAAAAGAAGGTATTGTTTTGTGTTTGGGTGAAATGTTCTGCAGAGTCTGGGATTATTGTGCAAAGTAAACTTGGTTTAGTGGGCTGGGCAGTGTCTTACCTGGGGTTCTTTGGACCAGCCTGGCTTCTGGTACAACTGCAGGGGCTGGGGTTCCTAGGTCTGGCCTGTTTTCCTGGTAAAGCTGCTGTCTATTTCCAAGGTTGTAGGCCAGGATATATCAATTGTTTAGCTTATTTAGTATCCAAGACTACATCTTGTTTTCTCAAACAAAGAAACTGAGTCACACTGAAAATTTACTTCCTTGATGGCATTTATTCATAATGGATCTAGACTTTAATGCAGGTAATTGATGCTCTATGCCATAACATTTAATTATTACAATATACTCCATTCATTTGTTGGTGTTTTAGATATACATGCAAAGTTATGAGGAATGTGTGCTTTTACTAAAATGTCCTGCGACAACATTTTAGTCAATATATTCACCCAGCTTTCCTTATTTGCTAATAAGACAGCTCACAAAATTATTGCAATATGTCAGGCATCAGATCCTACATCACTGAATATGTAGCTGAAAGTGGTTTTAACTGCTAACAAATCTGCAAAAGCAATATTCTTAGCTCTAGGAACAGGTATTGACATAGTCTAATCCTCTATGGATTATTATTCAAGCCTAAAGCCTCAGTGGAATTAGCTCTCCTTAATGGATGACAAGGCACTAGAGGAAGAAACAGCCCAAACCTGAAATGCACCAGAGAAGCTGTCCAGTTATTCATGATGGAGTCTCCTAATATTATTGGATGTTTGTGATTTTACCAAGCATAAGTTAATGCTTAAATTGGTAATTTTATAAAAAAGGGATAATATTTCCTAATATATACCTTCAAATATGTCTATTTTTACTTAAATATAATAAAATTTTAGGGCAATTGTATTAATACAGTGGCAAATCACAAAAACATGAAAAATAGTCTTGTAACAACTATGAGATCAAAATAAAATCTCATAGATGTATGACTTGTTTTTAAAAAAACTTGTATTTAAACAAGGAAAAACTGATAGAAAACACAAGTTTATTTACTTAGTGATAAAATACTAAAATTAGTCCTTTCTGATAAATTGTCAAATTATATATGTGAGTTTAATCGTATTAACTTTAAAATGCAATTTAAATCAATACTTTATTATAGCAGCACCTTATACTAAGCCCATAGGTTCCACCATGTTTTTGAATTTATTTTTGACAAAAACAAATTACTTACATTGTGGCATTTACTTGCATTTGCGTAATTGAATTTCTAGCTTCAGAATTAAAACAATATTGCCTTATACCAAAATTAATTTTAGTAACTTGCTATAATCAAATATTCAAAAGCTTTGCGCTCATAAGTTATGTTAATTGCATAAAGGTTAAGGTGTATATTGAAAATACAAAAGTGGAACACATCCAGAGAAACAGCAATGGCTAACTACCAAGCTTCATCCCGTCCTCAACTCTGCCAATTCTCATCCCTCAGTTTCATCCCCACCTCTGTAGCAGACCCCATTTCCAGTGGATCACTTAGACTTTTTCCTCCAAATTTCTTTCCCCAGATTCATCACTTTATCTTAGCCCTGGATTACACCATACATTATCTGGTAACCTGCAGGCCCCTCTGGCCAGGGAAGCAAATATTCTAACTGCAGATCTTCTCCTTTCCCTCTTTTCAAAATCTGATTCCCAGATGTGTATCAGAACATTTGCTGCAATTACCTTTTCTTCCCTGAGCCACATCCCTATTCGATCATGGAGACCTCCCCAACCTTCTTTTCCCTACTTATTTTATTATCCCAGTCTCCAGCACCAACAGGCATTCCCTGGGAACACATAGGTCCAAAACTGCAGGGAAAGAGTTAATCTTAGACTAGATCATCATTTCACCCTACTCTCCACCAAAAGAAATCCCTCAGTCTCACCTCCAGCTCTGTAGCAAACCAACTGTTGTGGCCTCACCTCCCTTCTTTGGCCTGTCTCCAGTGCATCACAAAGATCTTCCTCTCTAACCTTTGTACCCATTACTTATCACTTTATCCCAGTCTCTATCTCCAGCTGGCATTCCCTGAGAGCCTGAAGGCCTCTATGGCCAGGGAAGCATAACTGTAGATCTTCACCTCTTCCTCCTCTCCTTTAAATCTGATCTCCCAGTCTCATCCTCATCTCTTTGAAAGATCACCTGCTGCAAACTGGGACATTGTCTGTTAACCTACAAGTAAAACTTGCCAGATCAAGTAAGCTAGCAAAGCAGGTGGATGACCTTCAGATCTTCATTCTCCCTCCTTTCTTTCAAATCTAATCTCCCAGTATCAGTCCTAGCTTGAAAGCACACTAACTGTTGTGGCCTGTCCTAACCTCTGATCCCATCCCCAGGAGAGACTTATCAGATCCTGCTTGAAAAACACGCTTTCCTCTTATGTGTGAATATCCATAGTGCCCCCCACCAGTCCATTCCCATTCTTTTTTTTTATTATTAAGAAATTTTCTCTGCATCCTATCACCAGAGTAGGTCAGTTCGGGCTGTCTCTCGACCATTGCCAGTAGTCTATTGTGGGAATATCTTTGTGGATTTCTGTGGGCCTCTCTAGCACTTTGCTTCTTCCTATTCTCACGTGGTCTTCATTTATCATGGTCTCCTATTCCTTGTTCTCCCTCTCTGTTCTTGATCCAGCTGGGATCTCCCACTCCCCTAAGCTCTCTTTCTCTCAATCTTTGCCCTTCATTACCCCCACTCAGGTCCATGTTGCGCATGTAGATCGCATCCATTTCTCTGTCATTGGGCAATCCCTGTGTCTTTCTTGGGGTCCTGTTTTCTATGTAGCCTCCCTGGAGTTGTGAGTCTAGTCCTCTTTGTTTTACATCTAGTATACTCCTATGAGTGAGTACATACCATGTTTGTCTTTCTGAGTCTGGGATACCTCACTCAGGATGATTTTTTCTAGATCCATCCATTTGTCTGCAAACCTCATGATGTCATTGTTTTTCTCTGCTGAGTAGTATTCCATTGTGTATATGTACCACATTTTGTTTATCCATTCTTCAGTTGAAGGGCATCTAGGTTGTTTCCATGTTCTGGCTATTACAAACAATGCTGATATGAACATAGCTGAACAATTGCTCTTGTGGTGTGGTTGAGCATTCCTTGGGTATATGCCCAAGAGTGGTATAGCTGGATCTTGGGGGAGATTGATTCCCAATTTTCTAAGAAAGCACCATATTGATTTCCAAAGTGGTTGTACAAGCTGGCATTCCCACCAGCAGTGGAGGAGAGTTCCCCTAGCTCCACATTCTCTCCAGCATAAGGTGTCTTCAGTGTTTTCGATCTTAGCCATTCTGACAGGCATAAGGTGGTATCTTAGAGTTGTTTTGATTTGCATTTCCCTGATGATTAGGGATGTTGAGCAATTCCTTAAATGTCTTTCAACCATTTGAGTTTCCTCTGTTGCGAATTCTCTGTTTAGTTCTATAGCCCATTTCTTAATTGGACTGCTGGGCATTTTGATGTTTAATTTCTTGAGTTCCTTATATATTCTGGATATCAGTCTTCTGTCAGATGTGGGGTTGGTGAAGATCTTTTCCCATTCTGTAGGCTGTCGCTTTGCCTTGTTGACCATATCCTTTGCTCTACAAAAGCTTCTCAGTTTCAAGAGGTCCCATTGATTGGTTGTTTCTCTCAGTGTCTGTGCTACTGGTGTTCTATTTAGGAAGTGGTCTCCTATGCCAATGCGTTCAAGACTACTTCCTACTTTCTCTTCTATCAGGTTCAGAGTAGCTGCATTTATATTGAGGTCTTTGATCCACTTGGACCTAAGTTTTGTGCACAGTGACAGATATGGATCTATTTGCAGCCTTCTACATGTTGATATCCAGTTATGCCAGCACCATTTGTTGAAGATGCTTTCTTTTTTCCATTGTACACTTTTGGCTTCTTTGTCAAAAATTGTGTGTTCATAAGTGTGTGGATTAATGTCAGGTCTTCAATTCGATTCCATTGGTCTACATGATTTTTTTTTTGCCAGTATCAAGCTGTTTTTTTATTACTGTAGCTCTACAGTAGAGCTTGAAGACAGGGATCATGATGCCTCCAGAGGTTGTTTTATTGTACAGGATTCTTTTGGCTATCCTGGGTTTTTTGTTTTTCCATATGAATTTGAGTATTATTCTTTCCAGGTCTGTGAAGAATTGTGTTGGTATTTTGATGGGGATTGCATTGAATCTGTAGATTGCTTTTGGTAAGATTGCCATTTTTACTATATTAATCCTGCCTATCCATGAGCATGGGAGTTCTTTCCATTTTCTGACATCTTCTTCAATTTCTTTTTTCAGGGACTTAAAGTTCTTGTCATATAGGTCCTTCACGTGCTTGGTTAGTGTTACCCCAAGGTATTTTATATCATTTGTGGCTATTGTAAAGGGTGGTATATCACTGATTTCCTTCTCAGCCTGTTTGTCAATTGTATATAGGAGGGCTCCTGATTTTTTTGAGTTGATCTTGTATCCTGCTATGTTGCTGAAGGTGTTTATAAGCTGTATCAGTTCCTTGGTTGAATCTTTGTGGTCACTATGGCCAGGCCCTAGGTGGAGCTCCAGGAGTCCAATTGGTGAGAAAGAAGAGGATTTGTATGAGCGAGAATGGTTGAGACCAAGGTTGGATAAAGCACAAGGACAAATAGCCAAACAAATGGAAACACCTAAACTATGAACCAATAGCTGAGGAGCCCCCAAGTGGATCAAGCCCTCTAGGTAAGTGAGACAGTTGATTAGCTTGATCTGTTTGGGAGGCATCCAGGCAGTGGGACCAGGTCCTGCACTCAGTGCATGAGTTGGCTGTTTGAAACCTGGGGCTTATACAGGGACACTTGGCTAAGCCTGGGAGGAGGGGACTGGACCTGCCTGGACTGAATCTACCAGGTTGAACTCAATCCTCAGGGGAGTCTTTGCCCTGGCGGAGATGGGAATAGGGGGTGTGCTGGGGGGAAGGTGGGGGGGGGGAGGGAGGAGGGAGATCAAGGGAATCTGTGGTTGATATGTAGAATTAAATTAAATTATAAAAGAAAAAAAGAAAAAAAAAGAAAAACCAAAAAAAGAAAAGAAATTTTCTATTCATATTACATACCAAACACAGATTCCCTCCTCCTCCCTTTTCCAGACCCCCCCAGCCTTCCCCGTAAACCCTCCCCCTATTCCTACCTCCTCTGTCAAGGTCTCCCATGGGGAGTCAGCAATGTCAGCTCCCAATAACTAGAAAAGCATTTTACCTGGAATCCCCAGTGGCAACACTTCTCAGGATCTCAAAAGAATTACCTACTGAACAATAAACAATCAAGACACTCCCCTAAAAACCAGAGAGGGCAACAGAAATCAAGTTATAAAGCACCTACCCAGCAAAGATAAGAGATTAGCATCTAGAATTATAAATTCTAAAATCACAATAGCAGCCAGAGCAGTATGTTTCCAATAAAGTCCATTGAATCTATCACAGAAAGCCCTAAGAATTGCAACATAGTTTAGGAATTTGAACAACTCCTTAAAACAGCCTTTATGAATATGATAGAGGTCCCTCAAGAGGAAATGAATAAATCCTTTAAAGCCATCTTTGAAAATCCAACAGTGAAAGGAAATGAATAAAACAAACCAAAGACCGGAAAGTGGGAATCAAACCAATACAGTAATCCCAAACTGAGGAAAAGCTGTAAATGAAAAATTTAGGAACTTGAAGAGGAATTTCAGAGGGAAGCTTCACCAACACAATACAAGAGATTGAAGAGAGAATCTCAGGCACTGAAAACATGATAGAAGAAATGTTTTCTTCAGTCAAAAGAAATGTTAATATAAAAATATTCTGGCATAAAACATGTGGGAAAGTTATGACACTATGGAAAGACTAAATCTATTAATAATAGGACTAGAAAAAGGAGAAGAGATACAGCTCAAAGGCCCAGAAATTGTTTTCAACAAAATCATAGAAGGCAATTTTCCTAACCAAAAGAGGTAGATGTCTATAAGACTACAACAAGCAAACAGAACACCAAATACACTGGTCCAGAAAAGAAGTTATATTTGGTACATAATAATCAAAATACTGAACTTAGAGAACAAAAACAGAATATTAAGTTTGTAAGGAAAAAGTCTAGGTATCTATAAACACAGACTGACTAATTTAATACCTGACTTCCCAATGGAGATTCTAAAAGCCAGAAGGTCCTGGAAGTATATTCTATAGACTCAAAGAAACCACAGATGCCAGGCCAGACTGCCATACTCAGAAAAAATTTCAATCACTATAGATGAAAAAAAAAAATAAGACACTCCATGTTAAAACCAAATTTAAGCATTATCTATTAACAAATCTTGCCCTAAAGAAGGTGCTAGAAGGAAAATTGCAACTTGAAGAATGTAACCACACCCAGGAAAACACAAGAAATAAATCACCCCAGACTAGCAAATCAAAAGAGGAGAAACACCCTACACCCTACACACAAGCACACACGCGCGCGCGCACACACACACACACACACACACACACACACATACCACAGCAACAGATAACACAGCTCATTGGTCGCTCTAAAAAAATCAATGGTCTCAATTTCCCAACAAAAGAATACAGACTAACATAATGATTGTGAAAACAGTATCGATCATGCTGAAACCAACAAATACACTTTGACATCAAGTATAGATATCACCTCATGGTAGATGGATGGAAATAGATATTTTAAAAAACCCAACAACAATGGACCTAAGAAGTAAGCTGATGTAGTCATTTTAATAACTGAGAAAATTGACTTCAAGACAAAAGTAACCAAAAGAGATGTGAAGGACAGAACATACTTAGGGAAGAAAAATCCACCAAGAGGACATATCTTTTTTTTTTCCCTTTTATTGAAAATAGACTTTTTTCTCACATGGTATATTCTGAATTAGGATTCTCCTTCCTCTACCTGTTCTTCCAAACCTCGCTCCCCATCCAGATCCATACCTTTTTGTCTCTCATTAGAAATCAAACAGTCTTCTATGCGTTAATAATATAGTACAATATGGTAAAACAAAAACTCATACATCAATGTTAGACAAGACAAAAAAAGAAGGAAAATAGCCTGAGAGAACACACAGGAAACATTAGCATACTCTGGAGTTCCATAAAAACACTAAACTGAAGACATAACAAATACACTCCTAAATGTGGAAGACCCGTGCAGGTCCTATGCATGCTGCTTCAGTCTCTGTGAGACCATATGAGCTTTGATCAAAGCAATTCTTCTAAAATCAGGAATAAGAGAAGGTTGTTCACTCACTCCATAACTCCTCAATGTACTATGTGAACTTTCAGCTATAGCAAAAAGACCACTGAAAGAGATCAAGGGGTTATAAATTAGAAATGAAGAAATCAAAATATCTTATATGCAGATGACGTGATTGTATATGTAGGTGACCCTAGCAATTCTATCAGGAAATTCTTGCAGCCTGATTAACACTTTCAAATAAGAAGCTAGATACAAATTTAACTAAAAAATAATCCACCCTTCTATGTACAAAAGATAAATGGATTGAAAAAGAAATCAAGAAAACACATCTTACAAAATAGCCTTAAATAACATAAATATCAGGATATACTATGTGAAAAACTCTAACCAAGCAAATGAAAGACTTTTATGATAAAAAATTCAAGACATTTAAGAAAGACATTACTCTGTCCTTCGCACTGTGTTTCAGCAGTGGTAGTTAATATACTTTGTAACCAAACCACTCACTTGAAGAGTCCACTCTCTGCATCACCACAATTTTTTCTCCCCGAAGAAAATATCAGAAGCTGAAAAGATTTCCCATGGTCATGCTCATGTTTTATAGGCTTAATATGGAAAAAATGGCCTCCTACCGAAAGCTATCTACAGGTTCAATTTAATCCTCATCAAAATGCTAAAACAATGCTTTACAGATCTTGAAAGTATAATTTTCAGCTTCATATGGAAACACAAAAAATACCACGATAGCTAAATTGGTCCTCAGTCATAAACATGCTGGAGGTATCACCATCCCTAACTTCAAGTAACTTGTATTACAGGTCTATAGTAATAAACACTATTTTATTGAAAAAAAAAACAGACACACTGATAAAAATGAAACTACTTTTAGATCTCGACATAAATCCACACACATTTGGACACTGAATTTTCTATAAAGAAGCTATAAATACTCATTGGGAAAAAGAAAGTTTCTTCAAAAAATGGTGCTGGTGAAATATGTCTGCATATAGAAGAATCTAAACGGATCCATAATTATCATCCTGTCAGAAACAACTCCAAATGGTTTAAACACTTCAACATAAAACCAGATACACTGAAACTGATAGAAAAAATGAGAAATAGCATAGACACTAAGATCAAAAATTAATAAATGGGACCCAATGAAACTGAAAAACTGCAAGGCAAAGAACAGCATCATTCAGACAGACCATCAGCCTACAGAACAGGAAGAGTTTTTACCAAGTACACATCTAATAGAGAGCTGATATCCAAAATGTATAATGAAATAAAAAAAATCTAGATATTTAAGAAAACTCAATTAAAATGTATGGAAATGATCTAAACAAAATTCTCAATAGTGATCACTCAAATTGCTGAGAAACACTTCAACTGTTCAACATTCTTAGTCATCAGGAAAATGCAAGTATAACTACTTTGAGATTCCATCTTATAACTGTCAGAATAGTAAGATCAATAAAACAAGTGGCAGTTCATGCTGGAGAGGATATGGCATAAAGGGAATACTTGTCCATTGATGGTGGAAATGAAAAAACTTATAGCTACTATGATTTAATTTGGTGGTTCCTCAGAAAAATGGGAATCAGTCTACCTCAAGATCCAGCATTACCACTCTTGGCCATACACCCAAAGGATGCTTCATCCTACCAAAGACACTTGCTGAACCATGTTAATTGCAGCTGATTTCATAATAGCCAGAAATTAGAAACAACCTATATGTTCTTCAGCAGAAGAATGGATAAAGAAAACATACTACATTTAAATAATGGAGTATCAATCAGCCTTTAAAAAAACTGAAATGATCCTTTTTGTAGGCAAATGGATGAAACACATAAAAATTATCCTGAATGAAGTAACCCAGATCCAGAAAGACATATATAGGATGTATTCACTTATACTTGGATATAAGCTGATTAGTCAATGATAAAGAAAATAAAATCCGTAGAACCACATAGGTTAGGCATAGAGTAAGGGACCAGGATGGACAGATCTCCTTAAGAAATCGAAATAGAGCCGGGCGGTGGTGGCGCACGCCTTTAATCCCAGCACTCGGGAGGCAGAGCCAGGCGGATCTCTGTGAGTTCGAGGCCAGCCTGGGCTACCAAGTGAGTCCCACGAAAGGCGCAAAGCTACACAGAGAAACCCTGTCTCGAAAAAACCAAAAAAAAAAAAAAAAAAAAAAAAAAGAAATCGAAATAGAATAGATATTTATGGATTGATGAGGAGCTGGAACCAGAAGATCAAATGGAGAGGGATAAGGAAGAGAAAGACAAGGGAAGGAAAACAGAGACAGCTTAAATGAATGTTCATTTGAGGGGTAGTGTGGAAACCTAATATATTAGATACTTCCTAAAACATATGCATATATGAAAGCAAACTAGAGGAAATTGCTAAAAATTGAAGAAACAGAGTCCCAACTCACTATTCTTTTCACCAAATGAGCTTCCAGTACCAGGATTGGCTTACATCTAATTGGGTTGTGGGCAAAAGGGGGTCCCGTTGGAATTCCCAAATAAACCAAGCTATAGGTTGTTCTCCACAAATTGACAGCACCTCCACAAGACATTGAACATGGACTAATTAGCTGATGCCTATGTAGAGCCTTCCTTCATCCTTACATGCTATTGTCTTTTATACAGGAAGATACTCTGCAGGCTACCAATAAAGAAACTAAACACCAAGCCAGCTACAAATCCTTTTATCTACAATGGTGTCCTGCCTGCAGTATATGCTAGTACATTGGTGTTACAAAGTTTGTGAGAATAACAAACCAATATCTGCTTTGACTTAAGGCCCACTCCACCAGACGTACCCAATCCCTGACACTGCTCGGGTTACCAAGACACTGAGATTAGATACCCCAAGAACCTAGGATAAAATCAAATATGTCCTGATCGAAGGGGAGGTGGGAAGGAACTGGGAGGAGTAGAGGGAGGAGAAACTGCTGATTAGAGTATAGTATTTAAGAAAAAAAATCTATTTTCCATAAAATGAAAAAACTAAAAATAGATTAAAAAAAAAGGTGGGGGGTGTCTGGAAAGATATGTCCATGGTTAAGAGCATTGACTCCTCTTCCAGAAGATCTGTGTTTGATTGCCTGTATCAACATGGTATCTCACAACACTCTATTCTAGTTTCAGGTAATTCAAGGCTTTTTTTTTTTTTTACCCCTGTGAGCCCCTATGGGTACATGGTAAAAATATGTACACTCAGGTACACTTATATAAAATACATGTTTTATCTTTACTTTTTTTAATTTTTATTTTGTAATACAATTCAGTTCTACATATCAGTCACGGATTCCCTTGTTCTGCCCCCTCCAGCCCCCCTCACCTTCCTCCCAGCCCATGCCCCATTCTCATCTTCTCCAGGGCAAAGCCTTCCCCGAAGACTGAGATCAACCGGGTAGGTCCAGTCCCCTCCTCCCAGGCCGAGCCAAGTGACCCTGCATAGGACCCAGGTTTCAAACAGCCAACTCACGCTATGAGCACAGGACCCAGTCCCACTGCCTGGATGCCTCCCAAACAGATCAGGCCAATCAACTGTCTCACCCACTCAGAGGGCCTGATCCAGTTGGTGACCCCTCAGCCATTGGTTCATACTTCATGTGTTTCCGTTTGTTTGGCTATTTGTCCCTGTACTTTATCCAACCTTGGTCTCAACAATTCTCGCTCATATAAACCCTCCTCATTCTCGCTAATTGGACTCCCAGAGATCCACCCGGGGCCTAGTCATGGATCTCTGCATCCAGATCCCTCAGTAGTTGGATGAGGTTTCTAGCATGACAATTAGGGTGTTTGGCCATCCCATCACCAGAGTAGGTCAGTTCAGGCTGTCTCTCGACCATTGCCAGCAGTCTGTTGTGGGGGTATCTTTGTGGATTTCTGTGGGCCTCTCTAGCACTTTGCTTCTTCCTATTCTCATGTGGTCTTCATTTACCATGGTCTCCTATTCCTTGTTCTCCCTCTCTGTTGTTGAGCCAGCTGGGATCTCCCGCTCCCCCAAGCTCTCTTTCCCTCGATCCTCGCCCTTCACTACCCTCACTCACGTCCAGGCTGTTCATGTAGGTCTCATTTCATTTCTCTGTCATTGGGTGATCCCTGTGTCTTTCTTAGGGTCCTGTTTTCCAGGTAGCCTCCCTGGTGATGTGAGTAGCAGTCCAGTCATCCTTGTTCCACATCTAGTATCCAGCTATGAGTAAGTACATATCATGTTTATCTTTCTGAGTCTGGGTTACCTCACTCAGGATGATTTTTTCTAGATCCATCCATTTGTCTGCAAACCTCATGATGTCATTGTTTTCCTCTGCTGAGTAGTATTCCATTGTGTATATGTACCACATTTTGTTTATCCATTCTTCAGTTGAAGGGCATCTAGGTTGTTTCCATGTTCTGGCTATTACAAACAATGCTGATATGAACATAGCTAAACAAGTGCTCTTGTGGTGTGGTTGAGCATTCCTTGGGTATATGCCCAAGAGTGGTATAGCTGGACCTTGGGGGAGATGGATTCCCAATTTTCTAAGAAAGCGCCATATTGATTTCCAAAGTGGTTGTACAAGCTTGCATTCCCACCAGCAGTGGAGGAGAGTTCCCCTAGCTCCATATCCTCTCCAGCATAAGAGGTCTTCAGTGTTTTTGATCTTAGCCATTCTGACAGGTGTAAGGTGGTATCTCAGAGTTGTTTTGATTTGCATTTCCCTGATGATTAGGGATGTTGAGCAATTCCTTAAATGTCTTTCAGCCATTTGAGTTTTTATCTTTACTTTTATGTGTATGAATATTCTGCCTACATGTATATCTGTGAACCACATGCATTCAGTACCAACAGAGAAGAGAAATGGAAATCAGATCCACTGGATCAAGAGTTACAGATGGTTGTGAGCCATCATGTAGGTGCCAGGAATCAAACCCAAGTCCTGTGGTAGAGAAGCTAGTGTTCTTTACCAATGAACAATCTTTGCAGCCGCCATAAAATATTTTTTTTAATAAAATAAAAATTAAACTCAGGAGCAGATGCACTACAAGTGGCAAAGCCATAGCTGAAGAGCTCTTGTGCAAAGAACCTGTCTCTGTCCCCACTAGGGACTTCTGTGACTATCTCATGAGCATTCACTTTTGGGGCCCAGTTGTCACTGAGCTCTCTTCATTGCTATCATCAATGAAAAGAAGTCTCTAGAGATTATCAGTGGGAAGAAGACTTTCCCCCTCTGTTGCTATACTTTGACATTCATGAGATATGCCTACACATTACAAACTCAACACTGGCTTATGTTTGCTACATAACAAATGAAGGATCTCACATCCTTCATGGAGGATGGCTTATCAGCTATGAAATGAGTGAGCAAACATCTGTGTAGAAGTGTGAGAATCAGCTCTTAAAAGGACAGTACCGCAGCCACTGCTGCCAAACCACAGATCACACTATAAATAGTCTTATTAAGTGGAAAACACAGAATGTTGTGTTTAATGATAATATCTTTATAGAAATAGCTGAGAACCCTTTCTCTTACAGCTGCTAAAATGTGTTTCTCTTCATTATGAGAAGTTAAAATATGTGACAATTTAATGAACTTGAATGATGGATTTTTGCCACTAATTTATAGTAATATGTATATTATCTATTTGCATTTGCTTAAGAAAAACCAAAGGAAATAGTTTAATTCCAAAGAGAAATGTATATTTAACAAAAATATCTGTTATTTAATATCATTATGTAAATACCTAAATATTAATATCATTTAAAAGTATTTGATCAAAAAATTAATAATTTTTTTAAAATTTTTCTTATTTTATTCATATGTTTCAGTGTTTGGCTTGAATTTATATATGTATTTGTGCTACATATATGCCTAGTGCCCAAATAGGTTAGCAGAGGCCAAGAGATTCCCTGGAACTGGAGTTACAGATGGTTGTAATCCAGTAGGTGGGTGCTGGTAATCAAACCCAGATCTTCTGGATGAGTATCAAGTTCTTATAAACACTGAGCCATTTCTCTAAGCCCCTAGTAAACATACTGTAAGTAAACATTTATCTGATAATGGGGTGTCATTAATTAAGTTATATTGGCTGTGGGACTTTATTTATTTTGTAGGGATTAATATTGAACCCAGGGACTCCTGTCAACTAAGGAGTTCTATATTGCTGAGCTACATTACTTCCCCAACTATACCATTTCTGTCATTAGTTTAAAGCTTTAATAATATCATATTTGCCAAAGATCATCAAAAATCACAACCATAAGTGATTCAAATGTGAGAGTGAGTTGCCAATTTATTAAAGGTCAAGAAGTTGGAAGAATTGAATAGAAGATGGTGAATCAGTATATTGGGAACTAATATTTTCATGAATAATGTCGAAGCTGAGGATGATAAATGCAGGTTGGCATGGTTTCAGCTGCCAACTGTCTCTTGATGTTTTCCTAGCTGTTATACTCGTAGGATTTAGTTTTAGGCTGTGTCCTTAATTTAAGTTTATTAGTTTAGTTATACAAAGTTAAATATTTCACCTACATAAAAGATAATTTCAGAATTGTTTTAGCTGATAAAAATGCTTTGACATTTACCATTTCTTTTTTTTAGATTTTTAAACATTTTTTCTTTTATTAATAATAGAAGTTTTTCTCAAACAATATATTCTGATTATTGTTTTTCTTCCCTCTACTGCTACCAGTTCTTCCTCAACTCCCTTCCCCTCCAAATCTATTCCTTTTCTGTTCATTACTAAATAAGAGCAGGTTTCTAAGAGATAACAATCAAATGTGACAAAATAAAATATACTAAGATAAAGGAAAAACAATTATAATGATGTTGGACACATAAACCCAACAGGAAGAAAAGAGTCCCTGTAGCAGACACAAGAGTCAGAGACTCACTTGTTCTCACATTCAGCAGTTCCATAAACATACTTAACCTAATGGCTATAATATAGACATGGAGAACCTGGTGTAGACCCATGTAGGTCCTGTGCTTGCTGCTTCAGTCTCTGTGAGCCCATATGTGCCGTGCTTACTTGATTCAGAGGCCCTTGTTCTTTTGGTGTCCTCCATCCCCTCCATCTCTTACTCTATTTTGCCTCGTCTTTTGGGGTATTCCTAGAGTTCAGGAGGGATTTGATGGAGACTTTTCATTTAAACTCTCTCTGAGTAATGTTAGACTGTGGTTCTCACATTTATTCCCATCTGCTGGCAGAGGACACCTCTCTAATTATGACTGGAAAAGGCACTGATCTATGACTATACAATAATACAATTATGAATCATTTTATTGATACTTTTTGTTTTTTAGATGAGAAGTTTTAGTTTTACCCTACATGTCTGAGCAATCTAGTCTGATTCTTGATTACTAAAGCACTGTTGGGTGTGGGTTCCTTCTTGTGAAGTGGGCCTTAAGTCAAATATTGATTGTCTACTCCTATAAGTTCTGTGCCACCACTACCCTAACATATTTTACAGACAGGAAAAATTGTAGGTCAAAAGTTTAGTGGCTGGGTTGGTGCTCACATTTATTTTCATTAATCTGTAGAATATTTTCCCTTACTAAAGCGACTGAACTTAGGGGGGAAGGCAACCAGCTCAACTTCTCCATGTTCAATTAGTTGTGTGAGTGTTGTCCTCCACAATGGGACCCATTGTCAGTTTGCAAAGAGTAAGAGTAACCACTTTTCCTAACAACAACTTGGGTTGTGCAGAGATTTCATAGGACCCCCTTGGCCAACAACTCAATTGACTGCAATGCAATCCAATCACTGGAAACCTCACCTGACTACAAATTGCCATTTGAGCCTCTATATCCCCCATAACAAGGAATACTTATTAGGATCACCTTCACATAGTCCAGGAAGTTTCCAAAGCACTACCTACAGTCTCGCCAAATCCAGCTGACTCTCTCCACACTCTCTCTTTCAACTCCATCTCCAACAGAATCCTCCCAATCCTGTTCCTCGTGCCTCCAGTCCACCCATAAAATCCATTCTATTTCCCCCTTTCAGGAAGATGCATGTGTTCCTCCATACTTCTCCTCTTTAACTAACCTCCCTAAGTTGACAAATTGTATCTTAGGTATCATTTACTTAATGGCTAATACTCACCTTTAAATGAATACATCCAATATTATCTTTCTGAGTTTCTGTTTCTGCACTCTGGATGATGTTTTGCTAGTTCCACCCATTTGCTTACAAATCTAATACTGTCATATTTTTAAAATCTGAGTCATACTCCATTGTGTAAATTTACCCATTTTCTTTCTGCATTCTTCAGTTGAGGAACATCTAAGTTTTCTCCAGTTTCTGACTATTATTAATAAAACCACAATGAAAATGGTTGAGCAAGTGTTCTTATGGCAGTACGAAGCATCCTTTGGGTATATGACCAAGAGTGGTATAGCTGATTCTTGAGACAGATCAATTCCCAACTGTCTGTGTCTCTGCCATAACAATTTCCACAGTAGCTATACAAACTCTACACTCACATCAGCAATGGATGAGTGTTCCCTTGCTCCAAATCCACACTAGCATGATCTGTCACTTGTGTTATTGATCTTAGCCATTCTGACAGGTGTAAGTTGTAATCCCAAAGTAGTTTTGATTTGCATATCCCTGAAGGCTAAGGATGTTGAACAGTTCTTTAAGTGTTTCTCAGCCATTTGAGTTTTCTCTATGGAGATTTCTGTTTAAATCTGTTCCCCATTTTTAAATTGGATCATATGTTGTGTTGTGTTTTGTTCTTTGAATTTAGTTTCTTGATTTTTTTATGTAATTTGTATGTTAGTCCTCTTTATATTGGATATGAAGTTGGTAAAAATCTTTTCCCATTATTTAGGTTACCACTATGGTCATCATTTGCCATACAGAAGTATATCAGAATTATGATTTCCCAAAGATTAATTGATGAACACTGTGCCTAGACTCTTGGTGTTCTGTTCAGAAAGACATCTCCTGTAGGAAATACATTCAATATTATTCCCACTTTCCCTTCTATCAGGTTCAGTGTATGTTGTTGATTGTTTCAGATCTTTTGGGGGAGCTGCCACCCATCTCCCAACTAAATCACACACAGAGACTTATTCTTAATTATAAATGCCCGGCCTTCGCTTCACTTGTTGCTTTTCTTAATTTTAAATTAACAAATTTGTCTTTTGCCTCTGGGCTTTTCTCTTTCTCTATTTCTGTATACCTTTCTTTTTTACTCTGTGGCTAGTTGTGTAGTTGGGTGGCCGGCGCCTGATTTGTTCCTCCTTCTCTCACGCCTAGATTTCTCCTCTCCCATATTTCTCCTTCTATTATTTTTTTTCTGCCTGCCAGCCCCACCCATCCTTTCTCCTACCTCACCATTGGCTATTCAGCTCTTTATTACTCCATCAGGTGTTTTAGACAGGCAGAGTAACACAGCTTCACAGTGTTAAACAAATGTAACATAAACAAAAGTAACACACTTTAAAGTAATATTCCCAAAAAGTGAATTTGGTTTTATATTGATGTCTTTGATCAACTTGTACTTGAGTGTCATTCAGGATGATTAATATGCACCTATTTGCGTTTTTATAAATGCAAATAACCAGTTAGACCAGCACCATTTGTTCAAGATGCTGTCTTCTATTCCACTGTGTATTTCTGGCTTTTTTTTTTAAAGCAAAAATCAGGTATGCATGTATGTGTTGATTTATGTCTGTGTCTTTAGTTTGATCATTGATTAACATGCCTGTTTTTATGCCAATACCATGAAGGTTTTATTACTATACCTCTGCTGTATAAATTGAAATATGAGTTGGTAAGAACTCCAGCAGTTCTTTTCTAGTTCAGGACAGTTTTGGCTATCATGAGTTTTTTTTTTTTGTTGTTGTTGTTTTTTCCAAATGAAGTGGAAAATTGTAAATAATTGTGTTGGAATTTTAATGGGGATTGTATTGAATTTGTAGATTGCTTCTTGTAAGATGGCCATTTTTATTACGTTACTCCTACAGATACACAAGAATTGGATGTTTTCCATCTTCTAATATCTTTTCCAATTTCTTTCTGCAAAGACTTGAAGTTTTTATAATACAAGTCTTTCATTTGTTTGATTAGAGTTACTCCAAGGTATTTTATCCAATTTCAGGCTATGGTGAAAGGGGTTGTTTCTCTGATATTTCTCAGTAAGTTTATTATTTGGATGTAGGATAACTACTGATATATTCGAGTTAATCTTGTATCCAGCCACTTCGCTGTTGGTGTTTAAAAGTTTTAGGAATTCCCTGGTGGGGTTTTCAAATTTACTTATGTATACTATCATATCATCTTCAAATAACAGTTCTTTGACTCTTTTCTTTCCAATTTGTAGCTCCTTGATCTCCTTCTGTTGTCTAATTGTTCCAGATAAATTTCCAGTACTATATTGAATAGATATGGAGAAAGTACACTGTCTTGTCTTGATCCTGATTTTAGTGTCATTGTTTGAGTTTTGTTCTAGTTAATTTGAAGTTGGCTATAGGCTTGTTGTAAACTGCCCTTATTATATTTTAGTGTATTCATTGTATTCCTAATTTCTTCAAGACTTTTAGCATAAGGAGGTGTTGGATTTTGTCAGACATTGTCTGCATCTAGTTATATGATTACATGGACTTTTTCTCACAGTATGTTTATAAGGTAGATTATATTTGTTGATTTTTGTATATTGAAGCATCAGTGCATCTCTGGGATGAAGCCTACTTGATCATGGTGGATGATCTTCTTTATGTGTTCTTGGATTTGGTTTGCCAATATTTTATTCAGTATTTTTGCATTTATATTTATAAGGAAATTTGGTCTCTAATTCTCTTTCTTTGTTGAGTTTTTATGTGGATTGTGAATCAGAGTAACTGTGATATCATAAAATGAATTGGGTAATGTTCCTTCTGCTCCTATTTTGTGGAATAATTTGGAGTATGTTGATTGGCGTTAACTCTTCTTTCAAAGTCAGGTAGAATTCTGTACTAAAAGCATGTGGCTCTGGGATTTCTTTGTTTGAGAGAATTTTAGTGACTTCTCCTACTTCACTAGGGATTATAGGTCTATTTAGATTACTTATTGAGCTTTGATTTACCTTTGGTAAGTGATACTGTCAAGAAAACTATCCATTTCTTTTAGATTTTCCAATTTGATAAAGTATAGATTTTTAAAGTATGTCCTCATAATTTTTGGGGTTTCCTTAGTGTCTAATGGGATATCCTCCTTTTTATTTATGATTTTGTTAATTTGGATATTTTCTCTGCCCTTTAGTTAGATTAGATATAGTTTTTTAATCTTGTTGATTTTAATGAGGAACCAGTTCTTTATTTCACTGATTACTTGTATTTTTCTCTTTGTTTCTATTTTATTGATATCAGCATTGAGTTTGATAATTTCTTCCAATCTACTCCTCTTGGGTCTAATTCATTCTTTTTATTCTGGAGCTTTCAAGTACGTAGTTAAGTTGTCAGTATGAGATATTTCCAATTTCTTTTCTTTCTTTTTTTTGGGGGGTGGGGGTTCAAGACAGGGTTTCTCTGTATAGCTATTCACCTTTCCTGGATTTCCTGGAACTCACTCTGTAGCCCATGCTGGCCTCGAACTCACAGAGATCCCCCTGGCTCTGCCTCCTGAGTGCTGGGATTAAAGGTGTGCGCCACCACCGCCTGGCCCAATTTCTTTATTTATACTTAGTGCTATGAACTTTCCTCAGCACCACTTTCATCATGTCCCATAAGTTGGGGTATGCTTTATAGTCATTCATGGAATTCTAGAAATTCTTTAATGTCTTTTTTTGATTTCTGTCTCGACCCAATTTTCATTCAGTAGAGAGCTGTCCAGTTTACATGAGTTTATGAGCTTTCTATTGCTTCTGATGTCCAACTTTAATCAGTGGTGATCTGATAGGATGCAGGGTGTTATTTCAATTATCTTGTATCTGTTAATTGGTGTGAGTTGTGTATTGAAGCCTACCACCAACAGTGTGTGAGGATCATAATGTGATTTAAGCTGTAGCATTATTATTATTATTATTATTATTATTATTATTATTATTATTTACAAACTTAGGTATCCTTGTATTTGGGGCATAGATGTTAATCTATCTCTTTTTATTAGTTTTGGTTTGAAGTCTATTTTGCTAGATATTAAATGGCTATACTTCTTAGGTCCATTCACTTGGAATATCCTTTTTTAACCATTTACCCTGTCTTAGTTAGGATTTCTTTTGCTGTGAAGAGATACCATGATGATGGAAACTCTTAAACAGGAAAAACATTTAATTGGGGTGGATCACTTACATTTTTAGAGGTTTAGTCTATTATCACCATGGTACAACATGGCGGCATGCAGGCAAAAATAGTGCTGGAGATGTAGCTGAGAGTCCTACGTCTTGACTCACAGGTGACGCGAAGTAATCTGTCTTGGGGAGTTGCTTGAGCTTATACAAGACCTCAAGGTCCACTTCCATAGTGACATACCTCCTCCAACAAGACCACACCTACTCCAAAAAAGCCACACATCCTAATAGTGTCACTCCCTTTGGGGATCATTTTCTTTCAAACTACCACATTCACTACCTTCTCCCCAACAGGTTTTAGCCATACAATAATGCAAAAGAATGCATTCGGTCCAACTTAAAAAGTCTCCATAGTTTATCACAGTCAAAATAATGTTTAAAAGTCTAAAGTTCAAAGTCTCATTTGAATTTCATCCTATCTCTTAACAGTAACCCCTATAACATCAAAATCAAAAAGCAGTTCACATACTTTCAACATATAATGGCACAGGATATACATTAACTTTTCAAAGCCTAGGAAAGGGTGCATAGGTGAGGAAATACTGGACCAAAGTAAGACCCCAAAACAGCTGGGCAAATTCCAAATTCTGCATCTCCATATCTAATGTCAAAATGTTCTTCGGATCTCTAACTACTTCTGGCTTTGTTGACTGTAACATACTTTTTTCTCTTGGGCTGTTTTCACTTGTTGTTAGCAGCTTTCCTTGGCAGATATCCCACAGCTCCAGTACAGGCTTCAACTTCACAACTTCAAGCAATGGCCTCTCTAGGCCTCCATGCAGGGAGGTTTCCATGGTTGTCCTTGGTCCTCGAGGCAAATTCCATAATGCCTTTCATTTGTACTTGACTCTAAAGCTACAACCATGTGGCCAAAGCTGTGAAGTTCTCTTCACTCTGGGACTGGAACAAGAACCCCTCATTCAGTTGCATCCTTACGAACTTTCTATCTTTGATGGTTCCCTTAACTGCATAAGCTTGGCTGTCCTGAACCTTGATCTGTATACCAGGTTGGCCTCAAAATTCTAGAGATCCACCAGCCTGGGTACTGGGATTAAAGGCATGCACCACCATGCCCAGCTCTGAGCTTTCCTTTAATTCCTTTTCACAAACTGGAAACTTAACTGGGTGAGATCTTGCCCTGAGGTCACCATTCCCTTAATTTCATTTCTTTTTATTGATTTATACTTTATGTATGAGTGTTCTGCATGTATACTTACATGCCAGAGGAGATAATCAGATCCTATTATAGATGGTCATGAGCCACCAGGTAGTTGCTGGGAATTGAACTCAGGATATCTGGAAGAGTAGCCAGTGCTCTTAACCCCTGAGCCTCTCTCCAGCCCCATAATTCTATTTCTTAATCTGTTTATTACAATGAACGCAGGAATCAGCTCCATTCCACTTCCTAGTGTCCCCTTTATCCTGAAATTTCACATTTTTTGATCCTTTTAATTATAAATCTGTATAAGAATGACAAGTAATAACCACACGAGTCTATACTAGGCTGTTTTAAGATTTCCTCTGTCGTCTGAATAAATCCAAAACTTGTCACTTTAGGCTCAGGCAGAAAAACAATCACATTCTTCACCAAAATATTGTAAGACTGGTCTCTAGACCACATACTAACATTGTTCTCCTCTGAAACCTTTTGGTCAAATCACCCACAATTCAAATCACCCTCAGCACAACTGTCTTCCATTTCAATAGTAGGGTAGCCCATTAAGCAGTACTTAAGATATTCAACTGCTTTTTTATTCCATAGTCCCAAGGTCTATATTCCTTCAAGCAAAAGCATGATCAGGCCTATTATAATAATACTGAAGTCCCCAGTTTCAACTTCTGTCTTAGCGTTTCTATGGTTATGAAGCGACCATTGCCACTGTAAAGACTTTTAATTGCAATGGCTTTCATTCTCAGAATTTTAGTCCATTATCATCATGGTGCAACAGGCAGACATGGTGCTGGAGAAGTAGCTGAAAGTCTTACTTATTAACTCAAAGGTGAAAGTGTTATTTGTTAAGCAGTGCAAAGTTATTCATTAAGCAGTGCTGTTTACTGTGTGAGAAAAGCTACAAGGTACAACAAAGCCCACTATAAGAGTTTATTGAGAGGAGGAAACAGAAAGGGGTACTTAGGCCTATGGAAAGATCAAGCAGGAAGAGAGGGGAGGGGTAAGTGGAACCCACTTTTATAGATTTCCCTTGCACATGCACATAACCGTCTTATATAGCTATGCCACGCATGCACATATATTATGTATGCACATTATTATGTAATCACACTGCACACAGATTACATAGGATGTAAGGCCCTGGGATGACTAAGCATCTTGCTTGGCTACTGGACAAGGCATGTGAGGTCATGTAGCTGGGGGAGTGGCTAGGAATTCTAGCAGAAAAAGAAGTGATCTGTCTCACTGGGTGTGCCTTGAGACCTCAAAGTTCTCCTTCAGAATGACATATTTCTTCCAACAAGACTACGCCTATTCCAATAAGGCCACACCTCCTATTAGTGCCATTCCCTTTGGAGGGCATTTTCTTTGACACCACCAAAACCCTGAGGTAATGTCTATCCCTGATGTTGAGGTGTGTTTCTTGGATGCAGCAGAAGAATGGAAGCTGTTTTCACATCCGTTATGTTACTCTGTGTCTTTTTATTGGGGAATTGAGGCCATTTATATTGCCAGATACCAATGCACAATGATTGTTGACTCATGTTATTTGTTGTTGTTGGTGGTAGTGATGATGGTGGTGGTGGTGGTGGTGTGTGAGTGTTTCCTTCTTTTGATTTTATGGGGGTGAAATTATTTGTTGCATGTGTTTTGGTAGATGTAGTTAGCATACTTAGGTAGTGTAGCAAGAATCTTAGAAGGTCTTAATTAATAAAATCAAACCTGAATCCAGGTATTGGGGTGAATGCTGGAAGATCAGTGAAGCAGAACAAGCCACAGCTTCCTTACCTCCAATTTCTCAGCAGATCCTGTTTCCTCAGACTGGAAGCCTCTGTGTCCTCATCTGAATGAATCTCAGCTGAACTGCTTGTCAAAAGCCTGAAAGTTTAACTAGGCCTACTTCCTGGTGCTCACGCCTTATATACCTTTCTGCCTCCTGCCATTACTTTCTGGGATTAAAGGCATGAGTCACCATGCTTGGCTGTTTCCCATGTGGCCTTGAACTCACAGAGATCTAGGCAGATCTCTGCCTCTGAAAAGCTAGTATTAAAGGCATGTACTACCACTGTCTAACCTCTATGTTTATTATTGTGGCTATTCTGTTCTCTGACCCCAGATAAGTTTATTAGAATGAACAATATTTGGGGTAACACAATACCACCACAAGGTAGAGTTTTCCATTTAGCACATTCTGTAGAGATATATTTGCAGATAGATACTGTTTAAATATGACTTATCATGTAATATCTTATTTTCTACATATATTTTGATTGAATAGTTTGGTGAGTATAGTAGTCCACGATGGCATGTTTTGGCTCTTAGAGTTTATAGCAAATCTGTCCTGTGCCTTCTGGCTTTTAGAGTCTCCATTGAGAACTCAGTTGTAATTATAATAGGTCTGCTTTTATATGTTACTTGGTCTTTTTCCCTTTTAACTTTTAATTATATTTCTTTGTTCTATATATTTAGTTTTTTCATTATTATGTGGTTAGAAAATTTTCTTTTCTGGTCCAATTTACTCATTGTCCTATATGCTTCTTGTTCATTTGTAGGTACCTCATTCTTTAGGTTAGGAAAAATTTAATTCTATGATTTTTTTAAAAAAGATTTTTCTGGGTCATTGATTTGGGTTTATTTTCCATCATCTACAGCTATTATTCTTCAGTTTGATCTTTTCAAAGTACCCTAGACTTTCTGGATGTTTTCTGCCAGGAGTTTTACGCAACTGGTGTTCTGTAGCAATGCTAGGGATGATACTGGCTGATTGCGTCTCATTTATAGAGAGTGGTACTTTTACTTTTTCATACAGGACAAAACCATGTGTATTAGAATTTGATCATTTATGTATAATGCTAAAAACTTCTTGGCTTCACACAAGTTTTGTCATTTTCTTCAGCCATATATTAAGTAATCATTGTAAATGTTAACATCCCTAGTAGATTAGTCACATGATCTTCCAATAATGTAAGAGAACAAAGGAATTATCTTAAGTGTGTAAAACAATAAGTACAGCTTTCTTAAACCTTGGTTTGGGTATAGGTTATGTCTCAGTTTAACTTTTCTGACCTTGTCTTCAAACTGTGGGTGGATTTATCTCTATTGCACATGTATCCTCTTTCAAAAACATAGTATAGTCGGATAAAGTTATTCCTAAGCAGGGGAGAGAGAACATTAAAAGACATAACCAAATGGTGCAAGACATTTGAAATCTAGGGTGACCTTTGATCAGACTAAGAAATCATATTGCTAATCTGAATATTGAGAGGACAAAGCAGGATATTTTTCCTGTAGAAAAGAAGAGATTGGTTATTTTCTAAATAAACTACTCTAGCTGTCTATATATTATAACTGCTCTTTACTGGCTTATCAAGAACAAGTGAAGCAAATATTAGTATTTACAACACTAGACATGTGTTTTATAAAATAATTTAGCTTTAGTATGATTTTTAAAACAAATGTAACAAAAATGAAAGGGCAGCCTAGAAAAGGAGCTATATGGACATGTATACTAATTACTACAGAAGTATAGTAAAGTTGACCCTAACATTTGAACATAATAAGAACATGGATGATATTATGAGAAAATAGAACTACCTGTTTAAGAAAATCATGAAAGAAAAATACATGTGATCTATAAATACTTTAGTTTGTTTATAATACAAGCCACAGGATTAGAATTTATTTTCTGGCTAGAGAGGATATTGAGTAGTTTCTACATGAAAATAGCCTTATTTGATTTTGAATTATAGATAATTTCACATGCCTTTGTCTCCCACAATGAAATTGTATGATTTAATTATTCTGAATGTGTTATGGGCACCAAGATTTTTAATAAGTTCCCCCAGGCAATGCTAAAATTCAGTAAAATTTGAGAATCAATGAATTGAAGGGGAGAAAGTTAACTTGAGAAAAATGGTTTATAAGCTATAAGGTATATACTTAGAGGCAGAAGCTTTCTAATTTCATTGGTTTCCAAATTTAATTCAAGTAAAAGAAACAAGATTGGTATGATGAATAATTTCAAAGGTACTTTATTTAATTGGTGTATTTAAGGTCATTTAGATCAGACATTTTCCTAGATTTGATTAAGATAATACAATCAAGCAAGTGATTAATGGAAGCTGAATAAAAGAATTGAATGGGTACATACAAGCACAATGATACAGACACAAAGGAAACAAAATGTGTTTATTAGTGAAGTCTTTATCATAATTACTATGGAAGAATAGAGAAAAATTCCCTTCAGTTTTTTCTCTGGTGTATACTTATCACATCTACTAAAATAAATTGTTAGTGATATAAAATTATATTCATAAATATGTGAGGTCTGTTTAATTTTGCTTAAAATATGATTGTGACAAAAGTTAAATTTCAATAATGGTTACAAAAAGAAGAAGACTATATGTATGGCCTTCAAAACTGGTAAGAAGATAATCAAGAGGTAAACAGATATTGATGATGGTAGCTGAGATTCTACATGACTGATGGAGATTTGCATTGTATAGAAGCAGTCCAATTCACAGTAATATTTGTATTTCATTTCTGGATCAAATAACCACAAGCATAGCACAGCTTTACTAAGTTTACTAGTGTTAATTACCAAGTTTTGATCAAGGTGTCAGATTTTTGTGTTCTGTTCTGGAGCTAGATGTGCCCTTCCAAACTGATGCAATTGTTGGGAGAAACTTTTTCTCATTTTGTTTATAATTATATGACTGAGATCTCTGCTTTTTTATAGTCTATTAGAGGGCTTATGCTTAGCTCTGAGTAGCACTCACAGTTCTTTGCTAAATGGCATTTAATAACATAGCAGCTTACCTCCCAAGGCTAACAAGAGGTACTCTGTTTCTCCAGTCTCTTAAGAGAGAATTATAGACACAAATTCTTCAGAGATAAACATTACACAATGGTCTGACTAGTTTCAGTTATGTTTAAGTCCCAAGTTAACAGCAGTGATAACATTTTTCCCCACATTTGGTGATGTCAAAACTGGGTGTAATGTATAGCAAGTATGTTTTTTTTTTTTGTTTTTTTTTTTTTGCTTTTGGAAAGATAATGTGAGCTTCCCTTATTTTCAAGGATTATTTCTATAGTTCATTACTAGAGAAATTTCTTTGACTGTGTAGATAAAGTACAGGAAGATAGCATTTTTACCCAGAGAAGTATTACCACACAGAGGTAGTTCTAGTTTAGATAAGAAAATTATAGTGGTTTACTAGTAGTAGTAGTAGTAGTAGTAGTAGTAGTAGTAGTAGTAGTAGTTGTAGTAATTCAACATTAACAAATATCGTGTTCACAGTCAAGGATAACCAGTGGAACTCAGAGCCCTGGGATAAAGCAGGCAGTTGCAAAATTTTTTCTTGGTATGGACCTTCTAAAAATTATCCTGTGGATATAGGAAAATTAAAAAGGGACTTGTTCAGTTGTAGCTAGAGTTTTCCTGCCTGGCCCACAGTCAGGACAAATCTCTCTCACCCGCCAGTCCCATAGCCGCTCAGACCCAACCAAGTAAACACAGAGACTTATATTGCTTACAAACCGTATGGCCATGGCAGGCTTCTTGCTAACTGTTCTTATATCTTAAATTAATCCATTTCTATAAATCCATACCTTGCCACATGGCTCGTGGCTTACCGGCATCTTCACATGCGGCTTGTCATCACGGCGGCTGGCAGTGTCTCCAATGGATCAGTATTTCTTTAGCATAATTTGAACTGAAGTTCTATCCTCTCAAGCTGTATATGGTCTTCATGAGAAAACCATAACTACTTCTTCTTGTCTATTGCTCTTCAGAGCCCTTTTTTGAATGGTAATATCATAGACAAAAACATAGTATTCTCCTCTAAACCATATGCTATCATAAAAATCTATGCAGAATTTGACTAGAACTTGATTCATTGGCCTTCTATTTCTATCTTCTTTAAAATACAGATGGTTACCAGGGAAGGCAACCCAAGAGGAGGAAACATGTCCCAAAAGCAGACAAAAGAGTCAGAGACACACCCACTCACACTCTGGAATCCCCCCAAACGTCCAAGCTAACAGCTATAACATATATGCAGAGAACCTGATACATGGCTTCTGCTTTGTCTTATTGTATCGTCTTTTGTCATGTTTCATTGTTGTCTCTTGGAAGCCTGCTTTTTTTCTGAAGAGAAATGGGGGGGGTGAACTTAGGGAGAGGAGAGGAACAGAGGGAGGGAAAGCTGTGGTCTAGATGTACTGTATGAGAGAAGAATATATTTTCAATAAAAATACAGATGGTTACACCACAAATAATTGTTATTTGGAAATCAAAAAGTGTCTAATGTACAGACAATTGGATAAGTTTTATATTAATAAATCTCTATGATTTTTAGGTTTTAAATTTTTTTTAATTATTTTATTTTACAATATAATTTAATTCTACATATCAGCCATGGATTCCCTTGTTCTCCCCCCTCCCGCCCCTCTCCCCTTCTCCCTAGCCCATCCCCCATTCCCATCTCCTCCAGGGCAAAGACTTCCCTGAGGATTGAGATCAACTTGGTAGACTCAGTCCAGGCAGGTCCAGTCCCCTCCTCCCAGGCTGAGCCAAGCGTCCCTGCTTAAGCCCCAGGTTTCAAACAGCCCACTCATGCACTGAGTACAGGACTTGGTCCCACTGCCTGGATGCCTCCCAAAAAGTTCAAGCTAATCAATTGTCTCACCTATTCAAGTCAAGTTCTTTCTTACTTTTTAACTAGTTCTTTCAAAATTATGTACAATTTGTTTTGATCATATTCATCCTCCCTCCCACAACTCTTTACAGATCCATTCTCTGTCCCTTTCCTCCCTACCCAACTTTGTGTTTATTTCTTCCATCAAGAATAATTTGCACTGTCTAAATTGTCTGGAGCATGGCAGATCTTTCAGAAGTTAAACTTTCAGAGAAAACTTACCTTTTCTTTTACAATAACTAATAATTTTCAATAGTTCCTCAGCTAGGGGTAGAATTTTGTACCCATCTCCGCCTGCTATGCTTGAAATGTGTCTGGTCATTGAGGTCAGCAGCTGTTTCTGACTCTCGCATTCTTTCTGCCACCTCTCTCACCATGGTCTCTAAGCCTTCGGAGAAGGTGTGCCTGTGTATGTTCCGCTTCTGGATGGACATTCTATATTATGTAGCTGAAGTTTTCTCCAGTCATGCTCAGCCCCACGGACCCTGCAACTGCTTATAAAATAATCACTCAGAAGCTTATATTAATTAAACTGCTTGGTCATTAGCTCAGGCCTACCACTGACTAGCTCTTACACTTAAACTCAGCCCATTTCTGTTCATCTATATGTTGCCACGTGTTCCTTGGCTTTACCTATTGCCTTTACATGCTGCTTCCCAGATGGCAGACTTGCATCTCTCCTCAGCCTTCCTGTTCCCACAATTCTCTTCTCTGCTTGTCTGCCTGTACTTCCTGCCTAGCTACTGGCTAATCAGCATTTTAATTATACAGAGCGATATCCACAGCAATAGTATATTAATCTCTGTACCTTGGTCACCTGTGGATCTCTGTATTAGTCATTATCTATTGATAATTGAAGCTTCCCTGATGAGAGCTCAGAGATGCCTTAATCTATAGGTATAATGACAGGTCACTAGGATTTTGTTTAATACTGTGTCTATTTAGCAGAATAATAATGGTAAGTTCTTTTAGAGCCATAGGTACTTGAACCAATGACAGTATTGGATGTGGGTTTCATCTTACATAGTAGGCCTTAAATTCAATCTGAAAGTGGTTGGTTACACCCATAATATTCATACCACTGTTGAACCGGTAGGCATGTCTTGTCAGGATTGTTGTTATTACATCTCACAGGATTCACACCTTGGTAGGATTAATGATTATTTTTCTCATGTGTTAGTGTTTATAGCACCATCAAACACAATGAAAGCTAGCAAGAATGGATGAAGCTTCCAGATCAGTTCTTATACAAAACCTGTAGCTTTGTGTCAGTGAGTTTACATTGAGGTATCTATACTGTTTTACTGAAATTAGCAAGATGGAAGGTATAAGTAAGTGATAGAGTACTTGGTTAACATTCATAAATCCTAGCGTTCTGAGCTCTATATTAAAAATCCAGACTCTGTTTAAGGTGGGCCTAATGTCATATGCCTATAATCCTCAGGAAGCTGAGGCAGAAGGATTGAGAGTTGGAGGTCATATCATAACAGTTATCTGATTTTGGTATCTTCTGTGTTATAATGATACAAATCTGATTTAATATATGAAAAGTGATAAATTCTTTCTTATAAACCTTAGATAAATGGGCATTTGGATATTAAATAATATATCTAAAAATCAATTTAAAATTGAGAGTAAAATTTAAGATTTTTCTAATTATCGATTTACTATAGACATTCCAAATTATGAAACAATATTTCATATGTGGCATGATTTTATAAAATAATCACCATTACCTAGAGATGGTTTCATAAATATCAGTTGAGAAAAATTGTTTAGTTGCAGAGGTTTTATAGTTTTATCTATGTATTCCAGAGCTGAATGCTTGGTATGTTCACCTGTCGCTATATTATGTGTAACTATAGTGTGAAAATATTCTGTTCCAAAAGGGAATCCCTAGAAATCCCCAAATTTCTCAGACTGTTGCCAATGATACTGTTTTCTCCACACTAATTGATGGTAAAACCCTGTTGTTAAAGACGACATCACTCACTGAACCAGGAGAAGTCAAGCTGGTGCCTAACTCTAGCCTTTACCCATACTCACTAGGTTAATGGTACTGAAAGATACTCTTCACACTACCAAGGGAAAAAATTAACCACAAACACAACTATAAAGCCTGTGATATACAATAGTGAATTTCTTCTATGATGTGTTGGTGCAATAGCGGCACATTGTGGGAATAAACAACTACCCTCTGGTGATATTTAAGGCCTACTCTATGAGATTGAACCCATCCTCAACATTGCTTGGGTGTTCAAGAACCTGGGACTGTATAGGTCATAGACTGAGAATAAAACCAAACAGTATTGTTCTGCTAAAGGAACATATTCATAAAATGACTCCTAACAACAGTATGCTATACAGATAAATGAGTGCCTCACTAAGCCATCATCAAATAAGTTTCTTCTTGTAGTAGATGGGAAACAACACAGAGACCTACAACTGAACAA
This sequence comes from Peromyscus eremicus, assembly GCF_949786415.1. NCBI lineage: Eukaryota > Metazoa > Chordata > Mammalia > Rodentia > Cricetidae > Peromyscus > Peromyscus eremicus. Next base: position 39,147,354 of record NC_081439.1, read on the forward strand.
TGTGCAGAGAGTGAGAGATTTTGGAGTACTCAGTCCTAAATGAGATGTCTTCATGAAACCTGTCAGGGCTCAGGGATCTAATTGGAAGAGGAGGTAGAAAGATTTTAAGAGCCAGAGTAGAGGGATGACTCCAAGGAAACAGTATCTTTGTGATACCACTGGACCGATTCATATATGAACTCACAGAGACAATAGCAGCATACACAGGGCCTATAAAAGTTCAAGCCAGACAAAGTCTCGAGGCTGACAGGGGGAAGTAGAAACAGGCTTGCTTCCCTAACAAAGAAACAATCTGCAATTAATACCCACTTGCAATGGAAAAATCACTTTTCTCCAAAGGAGTCTCACTGTGTATTAACCACACTTCAGGATAGGCCTCATGCCAAGAAGTAATGACAAACAAAAACCAGCTCAGTGGTATTTGTGTAGACTTTTTGTCTTATTTTGTTATATTTTGGCTTTTGTTGAGGTATTTTTTGTCTTTGACATATTTATTTGTACATCAAATTTTGTGGGTTTGATGGTTATTTTTGTGTGCTTGTGAGTTTCTTGTTTTATTGTTTGTCGTTGAATTCTTTGTTAAAGAGAGATAGAAAGAAAAGGTATGAGATTGAGTGTGTAGGGAATTGTGCAGGACCTGGAGAAGCTTAGGAAAGGAAAATGTATGATCGGAGTATATTGTATGAAAATTTTTTAAAATAAACAAATAACTGATAAAAAACACTGATAAATTCTAAAACTGTGCCAAGATTATTTTATATCAAATTAATATAGACACATATTTGCCAATATATAATATGATAGGCCATAATAATTTACTTGTCAATTGGCTTAGTGTTTTATTATAGATCACAGGAGATATATAAATGGATTTCTTTGAGAACTGAAAAACATTGTTCTATTTCTCTAAGTATCTAAACTCTACATCAAGCAAATGAACAAGGATTGAAAATCGATTGTATTTTATCTTTTTAAAGTATTACAAATAGAGAACTATCAACATTAATTTATACTATAAAAATTGTATTTCTATGTAAATACATGGACTTATATAGTGTATTTGAACAGTTTAAATTTTGAAGTGTTCTATTAGAAATTCTTTTCAGAGTATAATCTTCACAAAAATGCTAGAAATTAGTGGGCTTACATTGATTACATTCTATTTCTGAAATCAGTAGTAGTAGATTTATAAATTTTATGTGACTAGAGTTCGGGTAGTAGCTGTTTGACTTTAATTATTTTCACCTCTTATACTAACACTGAAAACAGTTTTTAATTATCTCTTAAACCCCGTGTTTCTTACATTTATTACCATCTGAGTTGCTGTATAAAAACTTAAGATCTGGCTTATTGTCTTGATGTTAAAATCCTGTAGAATTAACCTTCTCTCCATTTAATATTGTTAAATTTTATTGAATTGATAATATGGTTATCTCCATTTATTCTGGTGAATTTACTCAAGTGACAAGGGCTGCTGGAGCCAATCTCCAGTATCCATGGAAACCAGGCAGATCCAGAATTCCAAGCTGTGGAACTTTAAAAGTGAAAGTCAACACATCTTATCCAAACCATCATCATTGAAGTGTTTGCAAAGGCATGCAAATGTTAACATAGGAAAGTCAGCTAAAGTGGAGGCAGTAAGTTTCAAAAGCTAATTTAAGTGAATAAAATGCTTTCCAAGAAGTTGGTACTTTCCCACTTCTGGAGAGGTAATTTCATAAAACTTACAAGAAAGCAAATGAGATCAGTATCTTTATACATAAATTTTGCAGGACTTCAAAGATTACCTTTTTTGTGAAGCATAAAATTCAGAAAAGTGCTTAAAAAAACCCACAAGGTAAATATAAAGCAGATTTCCACTGAGTAGAGTGAGAGTTGCTTCATACCTCATAGTTATAGTTATCATAATATGTGTACATATTTGTATATGTGTAAATTATTTATCATTATAGTGACTACATTTAAATAGCACAACATTCTATTTATAATAGCACTATTTCTTCTTATGATTATTAGGGAAAATTATACTTTTGTACACTGTCTCTAGCAATGCAGATTCATAATTATAATTTTAAATAATGTCTTCTAGATCATACTGGAAAAAAAGAATTTATGATTACAAGTACATTAATATTGAATTTCATGACTTTATGTTTTTGCCTAGAAATTGACAGCATAGTATTCTTTGGAATTTTGCTTATCTAATGAAAGAATCTCTATATATTTTCTTTTGGATCCAGATATTCCAGTATAATGTCTTTCAAAGGCTTTTCTTTATCTGCTGATACATTTGTTCAAAATTATGTTTACATTGAACTGTGTGAGGCTAATCTATTTACCACATTTATGTTGAACTGTCATATATCTTTAATCCCAGTGCTATACTGCCTTGATCAAAGTTATTTTGAAGTAAATCTTAAAGTCAGATGACCTCCAAATTTGTCTTCTCAGAATTATTTTGGCTAATGTAGATCTCTTGTTTTCCTGTATAAATTTTAGAAGGAGCCAATCAATTTGGGCAAAATATAAATAAGTTAAAAAAAAGTTTTCTGGGATTCTGATTAGAAAAATACAGAGCATATGATAAATTTGTAGAGAATTATCCTTTTGATAGTAATGATTGTTGTGATTTGAATAAAAATGGCCCCAATATGCTCACAGGATTAGAACTATTAAGAGGTGAGGCATCATTGGAAGTACATCACTAGGTGATGTACTAGAGGTCTCAAATCCTCAAGCTAGGTCTAATTGTGATATTTAATTCCTGCTTCTGGAAGACCAAGATATTAAACTCTCAGCTGCTTCTCCAGCACCATGTATTCCTGCATGCTGCCATGCTTCCTGCAATGACTATAATGGACAAAACCTCTGAAACTGTAAGCCAACCTCAATTAAATGTTTTCCTTTATAAGATTTGCCATGATCAAGGTGTCTCTTAACAGCAATAAAACCCTAAGACGGAAGCTGGTACCAGTGACTGTGTTATTGCTATAATAGGTCTGACTATGCTTTTATTTAGAGGAATGTTGAATTTGCAAGTTTGTGTTGGAAAACCAGTTGAATGTTGTAAGTGAGGCTTAGTAGGCCATCCTAGTAGGAAGATGGAAGACAGTAATGTTGAGGGTGATTTGAACTGGGGGAAGTGGGGAGGCTGAATCAAAATATTTCGGAGGAGAAGAATATTGGTATGTGGCCTAGAGACTGTTTTTGTTTTTTGGGTTTTTTTTAATATCTTGGCAGAGAATGTGGCTGCTTTTTCCCTTGTCCATAAAGTCAGCCTGAGGCTAAATTGAGGAGTTTTAGATTAATTTCATTGGCAAAGGAAATCTCAAAATAACCTAGAATTGACTTTGTCATGTGGTTATTAGTGTTCATGCTTATACAAATTTGTAATGAAAAGGATCAAGCTCAATGAGGAAAAATGCAAAATGTACAATCTGAGGAGAAAGTGGCACCAGGAAGTTGAATGGAACTAAGTCCTATATTCAAAGAAATAAACAGATTAAAGAAAATCCTGATGTTAAATTGAATGAAGGGAGTAGTGACCTCAGTGCAAGATCCCACCCAGCTAAACTTCCAACTTGTGGAAAGGAATTAAAGAAAAGCTTAGGGCTGGGTATAGTGGTGCACAACTTTAAACTCAGCGCTCTGGAGGCAGAAGCAGTCAGATCTCAAGTTTGATTCTAGCCGGGTCTACAGAGCAAGTTACAAGACAGTGAAACTTAAGTAATGAAGGAAACTGAAGCTGTAAAATTGAAGACTGGATCGCCTTGAAGACCCCAAGATATTGAAGATACCAGTGCTGTGGGATACCTGCCAAGGAAAGCTGCTAACATGGAATGAAACCAGACCAAAAGAAAGAAGTATGCTGCAGTCAACGAAGATAAAAGGAGCTGAAGATCTGAGGATCATTTTGACATCAGACATGGATATGAAGATTTTGGAGTTTGCTCAGTGGTGTTTGTTCTTGTTGGTTCAGTATTTCCTCACTATGTTCATTTTCTCCCTTTGGAATGCTAATATATATCCTGTGCCATTATACATTGGAAGTATATTATCTGCTTTTTTATTTTGATTTTATAGAGATTACCATTAAGAGATTACCATGAATATCAGAAGAGACTTTGGACCTTTAAAGAAGTTAGAGACTGTTATCAACTATAGGGACTTTTGAAGTTGGAATAAATTCATTTTGCATTACATGACTTAAAGCCTATGGGGGCCAAAAGAGTAGAATGTGAGTGCTTTTAATAAAAATGGCAGTCATAGGCTCATACAGTATGGCACTATAATGAGGTGTGGCCTCATTGGAGTAGATGTGGTTTTGCTGGAAGAAATGAATTTCTAAGGGGTCAAGCTTTGAGTTCTCAAATGATAATCCAGGTCTAGTGTGACTTTCACTTCTTGCTGCCTGAGAATCAAAATGTACAATTATCAGCTCCTTTATCAATACCATGTCTGCCTGCATGATGCCATGCTTCTTGCCATGACAGTAATGACCTGAACTTCTGAAACTATAAGCCAGCCCTAATTACGTGTTTTCCTTAGCTGTGTCACAACTGTCTGTTGGTCTTCTACATTTCTCAACTTTTAAGATTCTGAAGTCTCTTTGATCTAAGGGAATATTATTAGAAATTAATGTTGAGGCTTTTGAAAGGATTATATAAGTCAGTATATACAAACCACTTAGAGCAATATTTTGTTTTGTTTTGGTTTTTTTTGGTTTTTCAAGACAGGATTTCTCTGTGTAGCTTTGCGCCTTTCCTGGAACTCACTTGGTAGTCCAGGCTGGCCTCGAACTCACAGAGATCCGCCTGGCTCTGCCTCCCAAGTGCTGGGATTAAAGGTGTGCGCCACCACCGCCCGGCAGAGCAATATTAAAACCGTTTGCCATATAACATTATCAAAATATTTAGGGTACATGTTTTTAGTGGATATTTAAACTTTATTATACTGAAAGATAGATAATCTTATTTAAAAAAAAACCAGACCTGGATGAAGATATTGCTCAGTAATTAGAGTACTGCTATATCAGAATTTGAAATACTGACAATCACTGGATAAAATTAGAGGAATTCTGCATAGGAATTAACTTGCCTATAAGGACAATGGAAATAGTATATAAGGTTAGATTATTAAACCAAAATCATTACAAACTGATTGAGAATTAATACTTTCCTCCAAACTCAAAAATAAATTATTAGTAAAGCATATTAATAATCCTCATGTGATCCATAAAGCGGTAGATAATCTTTTCTTTCCATCATTCTGTCACTATGAGCAAATATATTTATCATAAATGTCCTCTCATTTGAATAGACATCTTCTTTGTTTTGTTTTGCTTTCCAAGACAAGGTTTCTCTGTAACAACCTGTCTATGTAAGGATTTGCATTTAATTATGTAAATATGTGTTTCATCTGTTTCATCTTGCCTGCCTAAGGTACCTAATTGGTCTAATAAAAAGCTAAATGGCCAATAGCTAGGCAGGAGAAAGGGTAGGCAGGGCTGGTAAGAAGACAGAATAAGTAGGAGGAGAAATCTAGGCTCTGAAGGAGAGGAAACAAGGAAAGAGGGAGAGAGAAGTAGATGAGAGAAGTAAGATATCCAGCCACCCAGCAAGCCACAGAGTAAGAAGGAAAGAAAGACATTTAGAATAAAGAAAAGTAAAAAGCTTAGAGGCAAAACATAGAAGAACAGAAACAGGATAATTTAAATTAAGTTACAAAAGCTTGCTAGAAATAAGTTAAACTAAGGCTAGGCATTTTAAATAAGTCTCTGTGTCTTTATTTGGGAGATGGGTGGAGGCCCCCCAAAAGAGAAAAAGTCAACTACATTTGGAGACAAACATGGGGCCTATATTTCCATGTAGGGCCCAAGAAAGCTGAAAAAAAAAGAAAAAAATATTACTCCTTTAAAAAGCTCTGCCATACAGCAGAGCACAAAAATAGCCAGCATGTTAAGTAGAAACAAAAGATATGTAAAAATGCACATAAATTCCATAGCTGGGATGAATGAATGCAGTTCCTGGTTTTAAAAATGTAGTTCTTGGCCAGGCCCACAGAGTGTAGAGCTTGTCTTTCATGGACCAGAGTAGGTTGGAGCCAGGCAGCAACCAGCCAGCAGATATGAGAAGCAGTGAAAGTAAGATACACAGAATGAAAAGGTAAAAATCCCCAAGGCAAAATATAGATAAAGAGAAACAGATTGAAATAAGAGCTAAGATAAGACTGAACGTTCATAACTAGTATTAAGTCTCTGTGTCATGATTTGGGAGCTGATTGGTGGCCCCAAAGAAAAAGCCTGGTACAGCAGACATGTCATTCCAATAAACTTTTAATCACCCAATAAAATGAGTGACAGAAAATGGCATCCATAGTGCTTCTTTATGACATTTAGTCCCTTGCAGTATGTTGAAATTCTTTCAAAATTTTTGTTTTCTGCTGAATTCATAGGGAATTTAAAGGGAAGCTTTAGAATTGGGAGTCTCAAATATTGCTGAATATTTCTAATAATATGCTTCACATAGCATGTAATTTATGGTTCTTACATCATAATGCCAAGAATGGGGAACTAAATTGTGGACAATATATCAGCATTTAATGTCTACTTCATATATAGATATTGAATTGGTTGGACTAGGGACTTTGAATATGAAAGAGGCAGGAGATGGAGTAATTAAATTGTGTAATCTAAGAGCAGCTCATGTTACAATTTTTGTATGGAGAAATGAAAATGTTTAGCTTCAATTATTTTCTTATGGTGATCCTATAGCACTGATTTTTGAAGTAAATTGTTTGAGTATGAAGTTCTATGCAATTCTTTAATGTCTAAAATGAAGTAAACAACTGTGACAACTATACTACACCTTATATCTAAATTATCATCATAGGTTATAACGGATTGAGGTTTACTGTGAAATCAATAACTATTAAGACGCATACACATTTATTAAATGGTTACCTTGTATCAGACGATATACAAATTATTTACCATGCATTACCTCATCTAATCTTTATTGAAACTCTATTAATCTGTTTCACAAATGGCTTAGTAATCAAAGATGGCAGTGACTTATCCAATATAATATAGCAGAGAAGTGCATAATACCCATGGTCTATGAAATGATACCTGTTTATGGTAACACAAACTTGATATTCATATACTCTCTTATACTGATTTCTTCTGCAATTTAATATTTCACTTATTATAAATTCATATATTCATTTTCAAAGAGGAAATAGAAATTTAAAAATGAATTCATATTCTGCCTTTTATTGCCTTTCTTTTTCTGCTTCCATAATGATCACTTGCACTTCGGAAGGAAGTTTAGTGATACAGATGTCCCATATGTGTAGTGGTATTTGCTTTGCCCATGACCTTGGGCTATACATCCCAAAGGAGGTGGTGCTTCCTGCCATTGTATGTGACCATTTATAGGGGATTGGAGAAGGGTCACATGCCCTTCTCCTTGCTCCTGCTTGTGATGTGGATTTGTGCCTGGCTAGCTCAGTCAGTAGAGCATGAGACTCTTAATCTCAGGGTCCTGGGTTTGTGACCCATGTTGGGTGCCACTTTTTACAATCAATCCACCCTACAAGTTGTAAGAAAAAATTGACAAACAAGGGTTAGGGCAGGGTTTTGTTTTCTGTCTTTACAGAATAGAAACACCCATCTTCCAGAAATCCCTTGGATACCCAGATGTATACAACAGAAGAAAAGAACCTGTTGGTACCAATATATTCTATAGTGTAATATATCACTGCCTAACATCAATATCTCTTTAACTCTAGAATAGTTGTGGTCCCAATTCAATTATTAATCAAGCCGGCTTTGGAGTTGGAATGTGACTCTCTCCTTCTCTAAACCCCAGCATGTTGCTAAAAGAAAAAAGGTTAAGAGATTTTTGTCTCATTTCCAAAGAGCCGCCTGGTGTGGGACAGAAGAAAACCAATAATTTAAGGACCATGGTCATCCAGACTCTATTTCTTTCTATGCTTTTCCTTGCCTTTGAAACTTCTTTCCTTATCCAGTATAAATCAAAATCTTTCCATCTTGATATTGAAAGTGTTCAAGTTTTTCCACAGCAAAAAATAAGTCTTTTCCAACAACAATCTCTAAAATCTCCAAAAGGAAGATGGGGCTCCACAATAATGATTCTACCCAGTCCAGAATAATGCCATGGTATTCATAAACATTACTCAATGATCAAACTTGGACTGAAAACTCTCCGAAGTAGTCCCAACATAAGATGGTCCATCACACTACACTTGTAGCCAGAATCTCAGACAACCTTATCCATTATTCTGAGACTGGATGCAGAATCTACAGTTAGTCCAACTGAAACCTAACTATCTGAGCTTTCTTACAGAACCCCACAGAGATACCATCACTTCATGAACAGCATGAACCAACTCTAAGAAAACAATGCCCCTTTTCCCAAAGGTGTCATATTTCTTGGGGTTATGGATAATGGTTATAGGGTTGGGGGTGGAAGAAAATATTGGACTCGATATTCTCCTTAAGAAAAGAAAAGGGGGAATGGATAGGTATAGGATATTAAGATACATTATTGTATATACTAGCAAACTAATTTAATAAATATTAGCCTTAGATAAATTGAACTATTGTAGATTCTTACATATTGATACAAATATAAACTATGTTTATATTCTTATTTAAGATAATTTGTATATTGATACAAATATAGAACTATACTTGTTGTAATGTACATATGTTTCTACTCTTATTTGAAATGTTTGTATATTGATACAAATGTAAAATTATATTTGTCATACTGTATGTAAGTTCTACCTCTGTTTAGGATATTTTGTATATAGATGTATATTTAGGATTATTGTCATATTGCATATTGCACTGTACATTACTAACTCTGCTTTAGCTACTTTGTGTATTGTCACAATATTGAGGTCATTGTCCTTCTACTGTACTTTTGTTTACAGACTGTTTAAATTGTACACATGAAGCCTTAGTCCTTAGTTATTTAGGTTGATAAGACTTATAGATTTATAGTCACCTATGCTTGTCATCTCTATAGTTATGTTAGTTAGGTTGTTCAGATTTACAGATATATAGGTCAGATAGACAGGTAATATTCAAACACTTCATAGACCTAGAGAATATGGCATTTAAATGCTTGGATAACTTAGAATTCTATTGACACGAGGCACGATTGCTTCTAGCAGCACCGATCTGATCCCTAGAGAATGTTGGGCTTCTAAGGCACTTCTGTTTGGAAGTTTGTCTTCTTCCTGGCACGTAATCGCCTGCTGGGCAAAGAACTGCCTGTACCTTGACTGCTGACAGTATGAATGCTGTCCTTTCTTGATGAGTGGGACACTAGGGAAAGTGACTTCTGAACTCTGCCAAGACAAGGTAAGATTGTCTTTCAAAATTCCTGCTTCTGAAAATGGTCTGTCAGATACTGGAGGCCTGTAGCCAATTGGAATGAACCAATGATGCTGAGAAACCTTAGGTGACTGTTTAGGATGCCAGCTATGTCTGTCTACTCTCACAGGACTCCTGAAAGTTGCTTGCATCCTTCTCCCATTTCTCAGGTATTATTTATATTCTTTCTCAGGTCTTTGATGGGATTGAAGACTAATAGTTATAGTTACAATCTTCTCATATCTTAGCTAGAACATATTAGTACTAGAGTCAGAATCTTCAAGATAGGACAGCTATTGTAACCTCAGTAATTTGCCATTTACCCATGTTCTGGACATTTAGCTTGTCTTCCTTGTTTGATGTTATTCTTATTGGCTGTAGTTCCATTTGGTTTATGTTATTACCCTTTGTTTTTCCTGGTTAACACTTGATAATCATTCTTACTGTATGTAGTTTCCATTAAGATTAGAACCTTCTTATTTAGACAAAAAGGGGAAATGTAGTTCTACTTGCTCTTCTCATGACCTTGGGCTATACAGCCCAAAGGAGGCAGTGCTTCCTGCCTTTGTACATTACCTCTCTTAAGGGGTTGGAGAAGGGTCACATGCTTTTCTCCCTGCTCCTGCTTGTGAGGTGGATTCGCTACTGGTCAAATCAGAAGACAACTTCTGTTGTCTGCTCCGTTCTGTAATTGTGAGTGTATTTCCTCAACTTATATCTTAATAAATTTTGTTACCTATTTAATAGACTCACATGGGTTTATTGTAATACATATGTGACTTATTCCACAGACATATGTTCTTTGCATTTTGACCAGTTGTATGTTTCTGGATTAAGTGGCATGCACTACAAAAAGAAACATCTCTAAAAGGATATAAGAGATGTACTAGTATATGGGTATAGAGAGAGGAATTCTGAGTGCAGTTTGATACTATATGCATTTAGCAAAATAATAGCACTACGTTTAGCCCTGGGATCTACTAACTACTCATCCATGGGTTCTTTGCAAGATGTACACAGCCAGGAATGTATGTCTTGTAGAGTAGCTCTAAAATCCCATCAGAAAGTAGCTAATTGACCAATGCATCATGGACTTGTCTTGCCATACTAGTCATTATTGTAGTTTACAAGGTTCACAACTGAATAATAATGTTATTTTCAAAAAAATGCATTACACCTTCTGGTATTATAAAAGCTATCCAGCTGGGAGGAGCCATTCTAGTCAGCACCAACTTGAGTTCTCCATGTAAACTGTCCAAAGCATGTGGTGTCTTCAGCAATAAGATCTTGACATCAAGTTTTATTTAGATACTGAACAATGATAATAGCCTACATTTTTTAGGAGTCACCACTTACCAATAACTGAAGAAGAGCTATGCCACACATGGCAGTAGGCCTTTTTGATAAACAATGGGTTTTGGTAGAAGCAATATCCTCATCAATATCCTTGTAGTGCAATTCTAAGAAAGAGCCCATTTACATGCAAGAAGAAAGATATTAATGGAAGGCAAGTAGTAAAACACTGTTGATATGAAAAGGAAAGGAGGAATAAAAGGGATGGGGGCTTAAGATGGAAGAGAGATGGAAAGATAGGGCAGATGAAGGGAACAAAGAGATAACTAACACTAAGGATGTTTAAAAAGCCACATGGAAACCTCTGCTTTATAAACATTCTAATTACATGCATATAAATATAATATATGTGTGTGTACATGTGCATGCAAATGCATCTGAGTCACTACAGAAGGCAGAAGAGAGCATTGGGTCCCTGGGATTAAGATTACATATGACTGTGATTGCCTGACTGCTATTAGAGTGCTGGGAAGAAAATGTTGGTCATGTGCAAGACCAGCAGGTACTTTTAACCACTGAGCATTCTCTTTAGCACAGAGCCTGGCATTTTAAGGATAAAGGATACTGAGTATTTATTCTTTCATGCTTGAATGGACTGGGAAATTTTCTTCTTATGTGAGATTATTCAGAGACTATTAAAAGAACCTATAAATAGTGGCAATTTTAAATTTCCTGTGGTTATGTAAACTTTTGTAAAATAAATTTGAAAATATACTTTCCAAATAAACGAGACATGCATTTTTATGAACATAGCATACAAAAAGACAAATGAATTAAATTGCTTCTGACAAAAAGTAAATCTTAAAAACGTTGAACAATGTATGAAATTTACTATCTGTTTCTAAAAATAGAAAATATATGTAAAACTCTCCCAATTGTATTAATTTGAAATGTTTTACTTTATTATTCAAATATTCAAATTATAAATTATAGTCTATGGATTAACTATTTTAATACATTTGCAACATTTTTGTCATAATAATTTTTTTTACTTTTATATGACTTTAAAAGAAAATTTGTTATTCAACTAGCTAAAAATGAAATTTTGCATCTTAAAAAATCTCTCATTGTGAATTAATTGTATGTTTTTATATTTTTCATATATTTTGATATTTTTGTCTTCTAAAAAGATAAAATTTGACATAAATATCAAATGACAAAGTATAATTTTCAATAGCATATCCATTTGAAAAAAAAGTCAAGTGGAACTAACCTTTACTCAGTGTCACCATACCTTTTTGTCAGGACTGCCATCTCTACAATAATGACACAGAGATTTCTTATTGATTGTAAATGATCAGCCATAGCTTAGGCTTGTTACTTAAACTTAGCTCTTACAACTTAAATTAACCCTTTTCTAGGATTCTATGTATTGCCATGTGGCTTGTGGCTTTACCGGTCCTCCAGCATGTCTTTCACCCTCTGCTTCTCCTGGAGATCCTGCCTTTCTTCTTCCCAGCATTCTCTGTGTCTGGCTGTACCACCTAAACCTTCTGTCTAGCTAATGGCTGTTTAGCTTTTAATTAAACCAATCAGAAGGCAAATTGGCAAAGACACATCTTCACTGGGTACAAAAAGATTATTCCACAACTCAAAGCTTTCCTAAAGCAAGAATCATCTCAATACATTATTTAAATTAATTAGTTTGAGATATTTAAAATTTGGAAGGCATCTCATTTTGATCTTTATTTTAAATAATTTACAAAGAGGAAGCATCATCTTTTATTTCAAATAAAGACATGAAAGAGTTAAAGGGATTGGTCTAGGTAGAGCAATACAATAAGCCACATTGAAAATGTGCAATCCTTGTTGTTAAATGGAAATTCACTCAATGAGTTCTTACACATTAGTGTAATGAATCTTAGACAATTACTAGAAAAATAATAATAATTTAAAAACATTCATTGTTGGCTGGACGGTGGTGGCACATGCCTTTAATCCTAGCACTCTGGAGGCAGAGCCAGGTTGATCTCTGTGAGTCTGAGATCAGTCTGGTCTACAGGGTGAGATCCAGGACAGACACCAAAACTACACAGAAAAACCCTGTCTTGAAAAAAAAAATTGTTGTCCAAAAGGATTATGTAGAAAGCACTTGCCAAGAAACAAAGATCTTTTAGTTCATAAGTTGGTGATACAGTTCTGAATGTTTATTTTAATGTATAGTAGAACTCAGTATACTTTTAAACATTTTTCTGAAGTGTAATTCACATGTCATAAAATTCCATAGCTTCGTATGTGCAATTTAACACTTTTAGTAAATTTATCAAGTTGTGTAACCATAGCTCAAATAAAATTTTCTAGTACTTCCAACACTACATCAAGATTCATTATATTCATTTAAAGATTGAGTGTATTTCTACCTCCAGATCTAGGAAACCACTAGTCAAAATTCAATCTCTATATATTTTTGGATTTTGTTTTTTAACTTCCAGATTTTTTGATAAAGAGACTAATGAAGGACAGACTGATCTCAAACTTTTATATAGTACACAAAGACGCTAAACTTCTAAATCACTTGCCTCAACCTCCCTTATGATAGGATTAAAGGTATACACCACCACACACATTGGGTTGTCTTTTCTAGCCATGATAGGAAGGCTTCTGCCTTGTCTTATTGTATCTTATATTGTCATATTTGTCTGTCTTCCTTGGAGGCCTGCTCTTTTCCCGAAAAGGAAACAGAAAGGGAGTGTGTCTGAGGAGGAGGTGAAATGGGGAGGGGGAGTGCTGAGAGGAGTGGAGTTTATATGCTGCTGGAGATCTAACTCAGGACTCCCTGCATGCCAGGCAATGCACTCTACTACCAATGAGTTGCATATTGAAACACATTGGAGAGATTTAAATATATCATTGTAGATGGAGTAAAAATATGTGGCTATTTATTTCCACGTTATTTTGTTTCACTTGGTATTTCCAAGTTTTATTCACATTGTAACAATTATCATGAATATCTAATTATTTTTTATTGCTAAATAGTCTTATTATATGATATTCTTCAGTTTGCTTTTTTGAGTTTTTTCATGTTCCTGTTCATCATAAAGGATGCTGCTATGACTTCAATTAAATAGATTTGTTTATTATAGTGGTGACTATAAGTAGAAGCTGAGCATAATTATTTGTGATTTTCCCTCATTAAGGAGGGAATAAGTATGTTTAGAGGCATTAAAGGTGTATAAAATATGGGTAGGTTAGTGTAAATGAAAGAAAAATCCTATTTGGTTAATAGTAGTTAGTGAACTGTTCTCTCCTCTGGGTACAGAATAATTCTCCATATATTTCTTTAAATAGTGGGTACTTACTCTTTGTTAAGTATTAGCCTAATAAATTATCATGAGATAAAAATAAATTATGGTGAGAAAAAAAGGTAGGAGGAAATTATCAAACCAACAATCAACAAAATGATAGTCTGGGTTCTCAGGGTAATAATCAAAAGAGATACCTGAAAAATGCTCCATTTCACCTGAAGGACACTTGTTCAGCTATGTCCATTGCAGATATTCATAATAGCTAGAACCTGGAAACAACCTAGATATCCCTCAACTGAGGAATGGGTAAAGAAAATATGTTACATTTACACTATGTTTACCCTATTGCTTTACCTTACCTCTCTGGATCTGTGGATTGTAGCTTGATTATAATTTACTTAACAGATAATATTTACTTATAAGTAAATATATACTATTAAAGAAATGATTTTTTCTGCTTAATTTTCTTTAAAACAAAAAATCCAAGCCTGTCAGCAATTCATCCCTGTAAGAATATCATTTTTAATTGAAAATAGATTTTTCTCTCAAAAAATACATCCCGACAACAGTTTCCTTTCCATCCTACTCCTTTCAACGCCCCTCTCCTGCCTCATTTCACCTCTTCCCCCAATACACTCCCTTTCTGTGTCCTTTTTGGAAAAGAGCAGGCCTCCAAGAAAGACAGACAAATATGGAAAAATATGATGCAATAAGATAAGGCAGAAGCTGGAAAAGACAACCCAATAAGAGGAGAAAGGTCCCAAGAGTGTTCGGATTATCTCATTCTAGATGATTTTTTTTTCTAGTTGCATCCACTTGCCTACAGATTTCATGATGTCATTTTTTAACAGCTGAGTAATACTCCATTGTATAAATGTACCATGTTATAGATGTCAGAGAACCCAGACTATCATTTTGTTGATTGTTGGTTTGATAATCTCTGCCTATCTTTTATCTCACCATAATTTAGTAGGCTGATACTTAACAAAGAGTAAGTACCCAGTACTTAAAGAAAGATAGGCTGGATTGAGGGGCACATAGTGACTTCTCCCTGGGAAAGGGAAGTAGAATAGATTTTATAGGTGGACTGGGGGCAGGCGAAGACTGAAGCTGGAGAGATCAGGTGGAGGAGGAAGGGATGGAGGGAGACAGTGTACAGAGAGACAGCTAGAACTGGGAGGCATTTGGGATGCAGTGTGGAAACATAGTGTAGTAGAATCTCCCTGGATGCTATGAGGGTGACGTTAGTGAGGACTCCTAGTAATGGACAACACTGAGTTTTAACTGGCCATCTTTTGTAGCCTGACAAGGCTTCCAGTGCTAGGACAAGGCTGTATTATGTTGAGTTGTTGCCCAAGATGATCCTGCTGAGATCTGTAAACATCCAAGGCTGATGCTAGGATGGAGGGTCCCTCTCTGAAACTGACCCACTTCATACAACATCCACACGTTTCCTTGAAGTCAGAAAGGTTGAGCTGGTGCCTATATGGAGACTTCACCCCTGCGTCCTAGTTTCTTTAGGGCAAGAAGGTACTCTGCAGGCTATGGAAAAAGAAACCTGGCCTCTAATGCAGCCTCAGAAACCCCAAAATGTGATCTGTCTTGCCTGCAAGTTGTGCTGGGACAATAATGGCATAGAACTTATGGGAGTGGACAACCAATGTTTTGTTTAACTTGAGACCCATACCATGAGAGGAAGTCCATGACTTAAACTACTTGAATGGCCAGAAACTAGTGACTGGATAGTCCATAGACCTAGGGTAGAACCAAACAGAACAGAAACAAAAAAGAAATATTCCTAATGATATTATACTATACTCATATGTTGGTACCTTGTCCATTGGTCATTAGAGAGGCTTCCTCCAGCAGCAGTTGGGAGTGGGTTCAGAGACCCACAGCCAGACATTATGCAGAGAGAGAGAAAGTCTAAATTGGAGGTCTCCATTGGATTCTTCCCCTCAGAGATGAGGAACCTCATAGAAGGGAAGGAGGCAAGATTGTAAGAGTCAGAGGAAATGAAGGATACCAGGACAACATGGCATACTACTGAGTCAATTAAGCAGGACTCATATGGATTCACAGAGACTGAAGCAGCACACAAGGGGTCCATATGGGAACAGGTCCTCTTCATATATGTTATGGCTGTTAGTTTGCTGATTTTGTGGGACTCTGAACAGTAAGAGTGGGTGTATCTCTGATTCATTGAATGCTCTTGGGCCCCTTTACCTCTTATTGGGTTGTCTGTTCCAGGCTTGATAGGAAGGCTTCTGCCTTATCTTATTGTATATTATTTTTCCATGTGTGTCTGTCTTTCTTGGAGGCCTGATCATTTCTGAAGAGGAAACAGAAAAGTAGTGTATTTGGGGAGAAGGTGAAATGGAGGGAGGGGCTGAGAGAAGTGGACAGAAAGGAAACTGTTGTCAGGATGTATTTTATGAGAGAAAAAAATTTATTTTTGATTTAAAAAAAGATATTCTTAAAAGGATGAATTGCTGACAGGCTTGGGTTTTGTTTTTTGCTTTTTTTGTTTTTAAGAAAATTTAGCAGAAAAAAAAACTCATATCCTGCTTACATGATATGAGCTCGTGAAAACTTTCTCCCCCTTTGGAAAAAAATGTATGTTATTTGTAATCTGGATTTCTATCTGAGATACTCTAGAGAGGTACTTTTACAGGAATGGTTAATGTGGTTCCTGTAACGTGGTTGTCAATTCTGTTACTTACAATAAAGCAATTCCAAGACGTGCTTTAATGTCTATTTAATGAAATTATCAAGTAGGTTTTGTTACCTTGTAGGTTTTAAATATGACTCATCTTCCTAATATAAAAAAAAGCCAAATGGCTATCCCAATAATAGAAAGTGATAATGTATTTTATTGGTAATTTGATTTTCAGATGATTCATTAAACTCCTCTGGTTACTTTGTAGCTAAGCAACAAGGCCTATGGAAAGATAATTGATTTACTGAAGAGACAGAAATGTGAAAGCCAGCTATGCCACTTATTGTATTCGGAAATTATATTGAACTTTGTTGAGGAGTCTCCCACAAAAAGTGTCTCTTATAACACTAGAGCCATTAAATGTCCATGAAAAAATAAAGTCTTTGGCTACTTATGTTTTTAGCAATACTGCATATTCTTTTCCTGTTAATGGAAATTTACTATGCACTTAAAAGTTTCTGAGTAATATTTCTGGGAGGAGTCATAGTAAACTGGTTTTATATACCCAGTATGTTTAGAGCTTGTTTTTACAATAGGAATTATCTACCCATCCATCTTACTGACACAGTAATCTATGAAACATGCATAGTAAATGTTTGTTTTAGCTAAAAAAAATTATCAAACAAACATTATTAATGGATGCAATACAATATAAATGTCACTCCCATATCTGTGACTAGAGACGTCTGGACATGACTGGAATGGAAATAGAAGAATTATATCCCCTCTCACCGTCAGTTAAACAAGGAATGGAGTCCAAGGAAGTCTGGTCTCATATATGGCCATTGCTGAGCTCAGTAAGCAAAACACTTTTTATTTTATAGAATAACCAAATTTGTATTTATCCATTAAGGAAGAAATTCGCTACCACACAAAGATGCAAGTAAGAAAGAGAATTACAGACCAATCTCCCTCATGAACATTGATACAAATGGTCAATAAAATACTGGCAAATTGAATCCAAAAACACATAAAAAAATCATCTACCATGATCAAGTAGGCTTCATCGAAGAGATTCAGGGATAGTTCAACATACAAAAATCTGTCAATATAATCCACCATATAAACAAACTAAAAGAAAAAAAGTGAGCATCTCATTAGATGCTGAAAAAGCTTTTGGCAAAATCCAATGCCCTATCATGATAAAAGTCTTGGAGAGAACAGGGATACAAGGAACATATCAAAATGTAATAAAAGCAATATACAGCAAGCCAACAGCCAACAGCCAACATCAAATTAAAGAGAGAAACTCAAAGCAAGTCCACTAAAATCAGGAACAAGACAAGGCTTTCCACTCTCCCCTTATCTATTCAATATAGTACTTGAAGTTCTAGATAGAGCAGTAAGACAACAAAAGGAGATCAAGGGGATACAAATTGGAAAGGAAGAAGTCAAACCTTCACTATTTGCAGATGACATGATAGTATAATAATTGACCCCAAAAATTGTGCCAGGCAACTCCTATAGCTGATAGACACCC
Organism: Peromyscus eremicus; assembly: GCF_949786415.1. Taxonomy (NCBI): domain Eukaryota; kingdom Metazoa; phylum Chordata; class Mammalia; order Rodentia; family Cricetidae; genus Peromyscus; species Peromyscus eremicus. The sequence continues at coordinate 39,165,557 of NC_081439.1, forward strand.
TCAGTAAGGTGGCAGGATATAAAATTAACTTTAAAAAATCAGTGGCCCTCCTATATACAAAGGATAAACAGGCTGAGAAAGAAATCAGAGAAACATCACCTTTTATAATAGCCACAAATGACATAAAATATCTTGGGGTAACTCTAACCAAACAAGTGAAAGACATGTATGACAAGAACTTTAAGTCTTTGAAGAAATAAATTGAAGAAGATATCAGAAAATGAAAAGATCTCCCATGCTCATGGACAGGTAGGATTAACACAGTAAAATGGCAATCTTACCAAAAGCAATCTACAGATTCATTGCAATCCCCATTAAAATCCCAACACAATTCTTCATAGACCTTGAAAGAACAATATTCAACTTCATATGGAAAAATTAAAAAAAACAAGATAGCCATAACAATTCTATACAATAAAAAACTTCTGAAGGCATCACCATCCCTGACTTCAAGCTCTAATATAGAGCTATAGTGATGAAAACAGCTTGATATTGGCATAAAAACAGACATGTGGATCAATGGAATTGAATTGAAGACCCGAATATTAACCCATACACCCATAAACACCTGATTTTTTACAAAGAAGCCAAAACTGTACAATGGAAAAAAAGAAAGCATCTTCAACAAATGGTGCTGGCATAACTGGATGTCAACATGTAGGAGACTGCAAATAGATCCACATCTGTCGCCATGCACAAAACTCAAGTCCTAGTGGATCAAAGACCTCAACATAAAGAAATTGGGAAGTAGCCTTGAATGCATTGGCACAGGAGACCACCTTCTAAATATAATACCAGTAGCACAGACACTGAGAGCAACAATTAATAAATTGGACCTCCTGAAACTGTTAAGTTTCTGTAAGGCAACTACACTGTAAATAACACAAATAAGCAGCCTACAGAATAGGAAAAGATATTTACCAACCCCACATTGAACAGAGGGCTGATCTCCAAAATATATCAAGAACTCAAAAAACTATACATCAAGAAACCAAATAATCCAATTAAAAAAAATGAAGCACAGACCTAACCAGAGAATCCTCAACAGAAGAATTTAAAATGACTGAAAGGCATTTAAGGAAATGCTCAGCATCCTTAGCCATCAGGGAAATGCAAATCAAAATGACTCTGAGATACCATATTACACGTGTCAGAATGGCTACTATACAAAACACTGATAACAGCTTATGTTAGAAAGGATGTAGAGTAAGAGGAATACTGCTCCACTGCTGGTGGGAATGCAATCTTATATAGCCACTTTGGAAATCAATATGGTGGTTTCTCAGAAAATTGGGAATCAACCTACTTCTAGACCCAGCAATGCCACTCTTGGGCATATACCCAAAAGATGCTCAACCACACCACAAGGACATTTGCTCTATGTTAATAGCAGCCATTTTTTGTAATAGCCAGAACCTGGAAGCAGCCTAGATGCCCCTCAACCAAATAATGGATAAAGAAAATATAGTACATTTACATAATGGAAGATTACTCAGTGGTAATAATCACATCATGAAATTTGTAGGCAAATGGATGGAACTAGAAAAAAATCATCCTGAGTGAGGTAACCCAGATCCAGAAAGACAAACATGCTATGTACTCACTTATAGGTGAATATTAGATGCAAAGCAAAGGATAACCAGGCTACAAACCACAACACCAGAGAAGTTAGGTAAAAAGAGGATCCTGAGAGAGACATGCATGGATTGGCCCATGTAAGGGAAGTGGTGAAGATCTCCTGGGTAAACTGGGAGGGGGAAGTAGAGGGGAGTATATGGAGGTGGGAACAGAAGTGTTCAAGATGGCTAAGTTGGGGGAAAGACAGAGAGGGAGAGGAATGAAAGAGATATCTTGACAGAGTGAGCCATTATGAGGTTGGGGAGAAACCTGGTGCTAGGGAAATCCCCAGGAACCCACAAGGATTTCCCCAGCTAAGAATGCTAGCAATGGTGGAGAGGGTACCTGAACTAGCCTTCCCCTGTAGTCAGATTGGTGACTACCCTAATTGTCATCATAGAACCTACATCCTGTGTCTGATAGAAGCAGATGCAGAGACCCACAGCAAAGCACTTGGTCAAGTTCCTGGAGTTCAGTTAAACAGAGAGAGGAGGCATTATAGGAGCAAGAGGGGATAAGATCATGATGGGCAAAACCACAGAGACAGCTGATCTGAGCTAGTGGGAGCTCACAGACTCTGGACTGAAAGCTAGGAAGCCTTCATGGGACCGAACTAGGCCCTGTGAATGTGGGTAACAGTTGTGTGGTTTGATTTGTTTGTAGGGACCCTGACAATTGGACCAGAACTTATCCTAGGTATATGAATTGGCTTTTTAGAGCCCATTCCTTGATGCAGGAGGGACAGGCTAGGTCCTGACCCAACTTGGTATGCCAGCTTGTATTGACTACCCAAGGGAGGCTTTACCCCCTATGAGGAGTGGGTGGGGGTGGGGTAAAGGAGAGGAAGGGGGAGTGGGAGAAGGGGAGGGAGGGGGAATAATGGTTGGTATGTAAAATGAAAAAAATCTTAAATAAAAAAAAGAATACTAATACTAGTGCTTAAGATTTAGTCAATGAATATATGGGTTTTTGAACCATGGTTTCTCTGAGTAACAGCCCTGGCTGTTCTGGACCTCACATTGTAGACCAGGTTGTCCTTGAACTCACAGAGATCCACCGGCCTCTGCCTCCTGAGTGCTGGAATTAAAGGCATACACCTCCATGCATGGCTGGTTTTTAATCTTTTATTCTTCGTGAATTTCACACAATGCATTTTGATCATATTTACCCTTGCCCCAAATCTTTCAAGTTCCACCTCCCTTCCCTACCCACCTTTGAGACTTCATTTTATTTATATGCCCAGGGAGTACAGTTTGTGGTACCATATACTCTTGGATGCATGGCCTTCACTGGAGCATGGTTAATAGACAGGTCTTCACTGTTAAAGAAAACTGACTCTTCCTCCTACAGCAAGCATCAATTGCCAATAGTGCCTCAGTACTTGATGGCTGACACCCCTGCCCATATTGGGATTTTATCTGGCATTAACTTCTGCATTCTGGTGTATGCTGTCACAGCTGCTTTGAGTTCATGTTCCCAATTGCCCTCTTGTGCCCAGAAAACATTATTTCCTGGTAGTCCTCCACCACATCTTGTTGGGATAAATTTTTTGTACACTGTGAAGATGTGTCTGTGTTTTTCTTCACCTGCCTAAAGCATCTTCTGACTGGTTTAATAAATGCTGAATGGACAATAGCTAGGAAGGAGAGGATAGGCAGTACTTCTGGGCAGAGATAGGAACTCTGGGAAAGAATCTGAGTGATGGGAGATTCACCAGCAAAGAAGCAGAGGAAGTAGGACACACAGTATTGAGGAGAGGTAGCAAGCCATGTGGCAGAACGTAGATTAATATAAATGTATTAATTTAAGTTTTAAGAGGTAGGTGGGAACAAGCCTAAGCTAAGGCCAAACTTTCATACTTAATAAGACATCTCTATGTCATTATTCAGGAGCGAGCCATCCAAAGACAGACCTGCTGCAACATCTGGCTCTTGTGTCCTTACCACCCCAACTTCTGCAATGATATTTGAAATGTGGGAGGAAAGGATAGAATATGCATACCCCATTTAGTGTTGAGCAAGCTACAGTATCTTATTTTTGGCAACTTGATCAGTTGTGGGCCTCCCTCTATGTTAATGGATGCCAAATGCAAAAAGAAATGTATCTGTTTAAGTTAACTGTAGATGTAATTCTGAACAGTCTTATTAAATAAAAAACACAGAGCCAAATGCAGAGTTAAAAGCCCAAGAGGTCAGAGCACTAGCGAATAGCCTGTAGCTTATCAGCCGCTGCCATCCTTTCCCTGGGAAAGAGACCTATTTCCTGTGTGTCTATATTTTTGTTGACTTTCTGTTCTGCCTTCTCATTGGTTGTAAACCCAACCACATGACCTCCTCATCACTGCCTGTCTATACAGACCTTCAGGTCTCTATGGTTGGCATTGAGATTAATGGTGTGTGTCTCCATGCTGGCTGTGTCCTTGAACACACAGAGATTCTGCCTGTCATGTGATTGGGATTAAGGGTGTGTGCTACCACTGCCAGACTTCTGCTAAATGGCTTGCTATTAGCTCTGACCCCCAGGCAACTTTATTTATTAACATACAAATGAAATCACATTTCAGCACAAATATCACCATATTTACCCTTTCTATTCTAATAAAAAGAAAAAAGTTGTAACTAATATAAGAAAAACTATATACAATAAGTACAATAACTATATACAATATATACAAGCAATTAATACCTAAATAATGTCTAGTCCATTTGCATTTGACAAACTCAGAGAAAATAATTCCATTATCTATCCTATTTTGGTAAGTCCAAAATGACCTGATTCACTTTCTATTCTAACTTACATTACTGACAGAACTATCTTATAATGTCTTTCAAATTTAAACACTTATAACTCTTTAGTGAGTTTCTTTTCTGAAATTCTTAACAAGGAAAACTATAACTATCTAATGTTTAACTATAACTATCTAATCTTCAACTCCCTTAGAGACCCAAGAAAGAAATAATATTACCTAAACAATTAAAAACATGCAAGCATCTTCCAAAAAATTGAGTTGACAGAAACAGCCAGCTGCCTGGACAGTCACCTGAGGTTTCTCCACAGCATTGGGGCATCATCTTCTGCCTATAGGCTTAGTGTATCTGACAGACTCATTTGTGAAGGAGGATGTACACAAGGCCAACAGTTCAACCTCACATTTGGTGAGAGTAATCCATGTACCAGAAACACCTGAATTCCACTAGTGTCCTGTCATGATTCAGGATTTTAAATTCTGGAAATTGTTGTTTTTTGAATTCAGTTGTCCATTCCTCTTGGCTTGTGTATGTGGCTTCATCTCAGCATCCCGTTTTTCTCTGCATCCCTCTATTAAATGCAAGTCTACCATTGAGATGTTAGACTCTGTCAACTTAGTTACTCTTTCAAGAATAACTGTTCCAGCTGCTGTCCCACTTTGCATCAGAAGCCATTGGTCCACTGCCAATTCAGCTGCCTTCAAAGTAAGAGGCACTGTACCTTTTCTGGATTGTAAGGCCACTTCAGGGATGGTGCCATATTGTCCTGGCCTCAGAAGATGCCTTTTGTTAAAACTGCAACCACACTTGTCTTGGCAAGAATCAGTAGTCCTTTGTTTCGTGTCCTGTCTGTCCATTTTGTCCTTTTTTGTTGTTGTTGTTGTTTGGTTTTTCAAGACAGGGTTTCTTTGTGTGGCTTTGCACCTTTTCTGGAACTCTTTTGGAGACCAAGCTGGCCTTGAATTCACAGAGATCCGCCTGCCTCTGCCTCCCAAGTGCTGGGATTAAAGGCATGCACCACCACCACCCGGCCATTTTGTCCTGTTTGTATGCAGTTGATTTGAGGATACTTTGTTGTCCAGTGGTTAACTTTTGCCACAATGTAAGTTAACTCCATATGCAGTTTCTTCAATGTCCATATTTTCTCTGAAGTAGATTGGTAATGGATAATTAAGAAATAGATTAATAATTAATCATCTATGATAATCATACCTGTAGCCATGTTAGTTAAGTCTTCTAGGTATCCATCGATATATTTCAGATAGATAGGTAATCTTCAAATACTTCAAAGACCTACAGAATATGGCATTTAAAATGTTTTAAAAATTTAGACTTTCTGGACAGTGAGACATGTCTGCTCCCAGCAGCACCAGCTTTACTTCAGAGAGGAGGATGGGCATCAAAGACATTCTATATAGAATTTATCTTCACTTTGGCAAAAATAGCCATTTGGGCAAGAAACTGTTCTTGCCTGGACTGCTTGATCGACTGGACATGCAGGACCCATAGGAAGGTGATCATTGAACTTTGCTTGGCAAAACGGTCCTTTAATTTCCTGCTTCACAGAGGAAACTGCCAGACATTCTACAGGACACAAAGAAAAATGACTGAGAGACTCTAGACCTGTAGACTGAAGACAGATCCTCCAAATTTACACAGAAACTTTGGATGATTGTACAGGCTGCCAGCTGTCTCTGTCTACTCTTGCAAGACTCCTGAAAGTTGCTTGAATCCTTCTCCCATTTCTCATATAATATTATATCCTTCTGAGGTCTTTGATGTAGTTGAAGACTAGATAGTTATAATTTCCTCAGTTATAATAAAAGATAAGTTAGATATGAAACCTTAGACTCACAAATATAGGATAGCTAGGATATCTTCTTTAACATTGTAACTGTAATTCTTGCTTGATAATTGTTTTGTTATATGTAATTTTACTATGTCAAAGTTAAAATCTTCCTTTTTAAAAAAACAGAAAAGGGGAAGTGCTGTGGGATAGCCTGTATGCTGTGAATAGATGTTGCTATGATTGATTGATAAATAAAATGCTGATTGGCCAGTAGCCAGACAGGAAGTATAGACAGGACTAGCAGAGAGGAGAATTGGGAGAACAGGAAGGCAGAGAGAGGAGATGCCAGCCTGCCTTCCAGGGAGCAGTATGTAAAGGCAGCAGGTAAAGCCACAGAACACATGGTGACATAGATTAACAGAAATGGATTAATTTAAGATAGAAGAACTAGATAACAAGAAACCTGCCACAGCCATACAGTTTGTAAGCAATATAAGTCTCTGTGTGTTTACTCGGTCGGGTCTGAGCGGCTGTGGGACTGGCAGGTGAGAGAGATTTGTCCTGACCATGGGCCAGGCAGGAATGCAGAAATCTTCAGCTACAGTTAACCCTCATCTTAAGTGATGAGGTTTAAGCAATGAGTTAGTCTATGGACATAGCAGTGTCATTAGGAGCTGATTTGACCCCTTTAATTGAAAATAGATTCTTTTCTCATACAATATATCCTATTTACACTTTCCTCTTCTACTACCAGTTCATCCCCCCCTTCTCTCTCATCCAGATCCCCTCCCTTTCTGTCACTCATTAGAAAAGGACAGGCCTCTAAGAGAAAACAACAAAACATAACTAGGGAACTAGATTGGAGGACAAGAACTAGAAGGAAGAGAGGGAAGATGAGGAAGAGCCAGAGGTAGAAGAACTAGTATCCTGTGGAGATCAGGAAGTATGAGTATGACCCAAATTTCGCCGTCTGTGGACTCCATTACGACATCCAATGGGCAATATTGATGAAGATCGATATTTTTCATTACATCCAGATGGGAACTGTCTACAGAGCAAGTCATCGACATATACTAGGGATCCCACGTGCCCTTGGAGCAGATGAGTGACTTTTATGGAAAGAATTCTCACAGGAACACCATGAAGCTGTTCATGGATATCTTCTCCCTGCCTGAGATGACCCTGCTGTCCTCTGTGAATGAGCACTTCCTAAAGAACAACATTGATTATGAGCCAGTGCACCTGTACAAAGATGTCAAGGACTCCATAAGGAATGTCCACATCAAAGGAATAATGTACAATTGAAGCGGGTATAGAGAAGTAAGTACATCTGTTATGCCGAGCAGATCCATGCAGTGCTGGCTAAGATGGCTGCCCACAGCAAGATGTTCCTCATCACCAAAAGCCCCAGCACCTTTCTACACAAAGGGATGCAGTATATCATGGGGAAGGACTGATGGGACCTGTTCGATGCCATCATAGTTCTGGCCGAGAAACCGAACTTCTTCAATGATAAGCAGAGACCTTTCCAGAAGGTGAATGAGAAAGGTGTCTTACTCTGCGATAAAATCCACAAGCTTCAGAAAGGCCAGACCTACAAGCAGGGTAATTTGTATGAATTTTTGAAGCTCCATGGATGGAGAAGCTCCAAAGTGCTGTATTTTGGTGACCACATATACAGTAACCTGGCAGATCTGACGCTGAAGCATGGAGCGATCATCCCTGAGCTGCAGTCCGACCTCAGAATCATGAACATGGAGCAGTACATTCAGAACATGACCTGGCTGCAGACCTTGACTGGGCTCCTGGAGCAGATGCAGGTCCACAGAGATGCTGAGTCACAGTTGATTTTGCAGGAGTGGAAAAAGGAGAGGAAGAAGATGAGAGAAATGACCAAAAGTTTCTTCAACGCCCAGTTCGAGAGCTTGTTCTGCACAGACCAGAACCCGACCTACTTCCTGAAGCACCTGTCGAGGCTCGCTGATATCTACATGGCCTTTCTGAGCTGCCTACTGAACTATGACGTCCACCACACGTTCTACCCTAGGAGGACTGCCCTGCAGCGTGAGCTCCCTGCATAGGCGGACAGCCCCTCTGCCTTCAAAGCCCCGCTGCCGCAAGGAGGCTCAGACCAAGTAATCTCTGTCTGTCTGAGGAAAAAGCCAGAAGCAGCCATGGCCTCACAGAGGGTCCAGTGGGCCTGAGAGTTGCTTTCCCAAAGAAAGATAACACCTTTTGTATTTTTTCTACCTTACTGCAAATACTGTCCTGTCCAGGTAGAGACATGAGCTGGCCACCTGGGTTGTGTCCTCTACACACAGCATTGAAACACGGATGCCGCCTTGTTTACTATGGAACTTGAATGCCTTCTGAGACAAATGTGACCTCTTGATGCTGTCTGTGGTCAGCAGGTCAAGAGAGGACACTTCTTGATTCTGTGAGACATTTCTTGGTTGTTTAAAGCAGAGCATTGGGGACTGGAAGGGCACGGTGACATCTGCAGCCAGTTCCCCTGTCCTCTGGTCCTAGGCTTTTGAAGACTTTTATACATTGTTCCAAGAGACCGCAGCCTCCCAAAATGACTTTGTTGAGGAAGAACAAGAATTTGTCCTCAGTGTGAACTTGCTTTGCCTGCCCCGAGCTGCCAAAGTGGTGATAGGCAGATTCCCTCCTCCCTCGGGAGTGGGTGAGGAGATAGCAGCTCTAATTAAAATTGCCTTTAAGCAGGTGTGTCAGACATTGTAGGAGAAGACAAGCAGCAAAGCCTTCGGGCTCAGTCTGTGGCCAGCGCAAGCCTGTATGCTAGGGCACTTGGGACACAGCAGCTTACTGGTGGAATTTCACATTTAATGCCAAGAGCCAAGCTCACGAGGGGTATCACTTCTTCCCTCCCTAATCTGTGGGGCAGAATCCTTTATTATGTCTGCTTTGCAGTATCTTTGAACATATTTGGTGCCCAAGGGCCACAGGAATGGCAGTTGTTAGAGGACACAGTCCTGTTTAAATGGTTTCATTGTAAATGCTACATGAGTACTCGTGGCTAGATCAGCCTTGTCTCATGTGGCCCAGGTCATTTTAAGCTTTTTCTCTAATGTGGCGCTGCTGCTGCCATAGCTGCTCTTCCTTCCCCTCCTCTTTGCCCAATCCATTCCCCCCCACCTCCAGTTAGGGTCTTGCTACGGAGCCCAGGCTGGCCTTGGACTCAATCCTCCTGCCTCAGTCTCCTGAGTGTTGAATTACAGGCATGCAACTGTGGTGTGGCATATATTAAATCTAAAGAATGGCACAAATATGAAGGAGGCTTGTGGTGAGTGCTCTCGCTAGTTGGCATCTTTACTACAATAAGTAGATCGTCACTGGCTGTTGATAGACTGCTCACGTGGCCTTCTGTAGGCTACCTGCCGCAACACAGAAGTTAAATGGGCTGTCCAGCATTCACCGCAATGCTGTGTGTTATGGGGATCCTTGATGTCTGCTGTGTTGAACATCGTCATGAAGCTGACCTTTCAGACCCCCTCCTCCAGTGTTGTGTTCTGATTTTTAAGGACAGGATAGGCATTTTTCTGTTCGCTTGTTTTCCCCAGTGTTAGCCACCAGGGGCTTTTGGCAGCTAGCATCTAATGCTGCTCAGGGTGCCCCTGACTTGTGCTTTGTAAGAACAGAATGAATTTTTGGACTACTCAGATATCCTTCTGTATAGACTAGATGCCACTTCCGGGGAGGGTGTTTACTCAAGAATCAAGTAGAACTACTTTCTTGAATGCCTATCTTAGGTGACCTAAGCCTTGGAGGAGAAAAACATCTCCTGGGTATGAGAAATGAATTTTACAGTCTACTCCTGTGTGGAAGGGTCACAATCTTGAGGTCACTAAGTGTGACAGTCTTGGGATCAGCTGTACCATGGCCCAGCAAACATACAGCTGGCAGACTACACACTCAGACCCGTGTCCTGACAGTGTAGCCTGGTGTAGTGTTTTTGTAGGAAGAATGGGAGTTTCTGCTGTTATTGTCCTTGTCTGGTGCAGTCAGGACAGGTTTTAACTTGTCACAGGGACTCTTGGCTGGGGTCTGACTTACTGTACTGGTTGGTGTCTTGTTCTTTTATGTGCTCATTGATGACAGACTATAGATTTAAAAAGAGAGGTAGATCTTTTCCACTTTTTAAAAACCAAATTGTAAAGCAAATATTGTTGTTTTATTGTTGTTTTTTCGAGACAGGGTTTCTCTGTGTAGCCCTGCCTGTCCTGGAACTTGCTTTGTAGTCCAACCTGGCCTTGGACTCACAGATCTGCTTGCCTCTGCCTTCCAAGTGCTGGGATTAAAGGCATGCACCACCACAGCCCAACAATAAAATTATTTTTATTGTCTTTAAAAAAATAACTAGGCCATATGTCTTATTCTACTAATCTGAATACTTGTTTTTATGTGAATTTAACACTATTTTAAATATTACAGCTATGTGATATATTTTGAAATTCACTAGCTTGATGCCTCTAGTTTGGTTCTTTATTCTCCAGATGGCTTTGGTTATTTAAAATGTTATGGGATTCATATTAACCTTAAGAATAATCTCTTAGGGAAGTAGTAGAACTAGGTCCTGTTCTAAGATCCATGGCCCCACTGGGCACATGTACTTGACTAGGTTTACAGCACCAGGATGACTACCTTCTGGTTATCTCCAAGATTAATTGCCACTTTTACACCCTTTGGGATATTTTGCCATGATGATCATTGCTGTGATTCATAGGTGCTATAGCTGGGTAGGAATATTTAAAGCTTTTTTATTGCCTATCAACTTCCCACAGTATAGAAACTAGTCCTCAGGGAAGAGGTTATCAGAGCATTTCTGTATCAATTCTTCTGAGTCCTATGTCCAAAATACATGGTGTCTTCAGCAATAAGGTCTTACATTTAACTTCTGCTAGGAAACAAGTGCATATCAATAATCAGTATTATTTTGGAAGTTTCTTCATTTCCTCAACAACTCAAAGGGTGGTCTATTATGCCTGGTACTAGTTTTTTTTTTTTTGTATGACATTCTATGGCTCTTGAGGGAGTATTGTCATCCCAACTGGTGTAATTTCATTGTGTGTGTGTGTGTGTGTGTGTGTGTGTGTGTGTATAAACACATGTATTATATATAAATTGGGTAAATATAAAGCAATAGTTCTTTGTCTCTTTTCAGCATCCCTAGTGTTTTTATGACTCCTCTATCTCTCCCTCTACTTCTGGATTCCCCTCCCTTCCCACTGCCCAATTTAAAACGCCTTCCCAGTTTTCCCAACCTCATTCATGTCACAGTATTCTATTATTCCCCTTTGCTCATTTTCACGTTTAAATTTCCTGGTTTCTGGTGTTAATCCACATTATACATACACATATGAAGAATTAGAAATAGAAATGAGAGATGAGACAAGACATGCTGTATTTTTCTTCCTGATTCTGTCTTATTAAACTACACAATATAATATTGTCTAGCTCCATCCATTTACTAACAAATTCCTTGATTTTTTTCTTTATAGCTGAATACTTCACCAAGTATATATATAGCTCATTGACACTACCCACTCATCAGTTGGAGGACATAGAAGTTTTTTCCATTCCTCGCCAGGATGAGTATGGTGACCACGAACACTGCTGACCTATGCAGTAGGATGCTGAGCCCCTTGGTCATATGCCACGGAGTCCTATAGCTAGATTATATTATTGATTTCTTTTTAGCTTTTTCAGGATTATACACACTAATTTCCGGAATGGCTGCACCAGTATGCAACCCCACCAACATGGAATGAGGATTCCTTTTTCTCCACACTCCTTCTAGCATTTATTGTCAGTTGTTTTGTTGATCATTACCTTTTTGACATCTCCAAGTTGTTTTAATTTACATCTCCCTAATTACTGAGGTCAGCGAGCACTTTTGAATATACTTCTTAGCTATTTTTCCCTCTTCTTTTGACAATTCCCTGTTCACATCTGTAGACAATTTTTGTTACTCTTTAAAAATGTGTTTTAAATTAAAACAGAATTGCATCAACTCCCCCATTTTATCTCTCCAGACCCCAGTGGCCTTTCTTCAATTCAACCCCCTTCTATGTCTTATCCTTGGCTCTTAAGACAATAGCCTCATTCTTAGATTATGCTTATTGTGTGCATATATCTGTATAAATGTACATGTTTTGATTTGCACATGTATGTATATATATATATATATATATATATATATATATATATAAAAGAACCTGAGTGATCTATTTTTATTGTGTATGTATATCTGCTTTCAAGGCTGATCACCCTTCACTGGGCAACCAGTAATGGCCATCATCCCAGGGAAAAGATAATTCTCCTTCTCCCAGCAGTCATTCAGTGCCTGTAATTCTTTATCTAGGGGTGGGAATCAATGAAAGTTTCCCCCTTTCACATATCCACAGACACTATATTGTTCTTGTCTTGTTTATTAATCCACTTCTAGGGGAGACTGTTTCACAGAAGACTTCCTGGTATTCTAGCTTTTAAAATTTTTTCACACATTTCCTGAGCCATAGACACAGAAACTGTGTTGGAGGTGATTCCACTGGAACTTAGCTCCCCACAATTGGTTGATGTCTCATTGTTTCCACTTGTAGTTTTCTGCGGTTGTCTGCATTTGCTATAAAGAGAGGCTTTGATGAGGGGTAGTAGTTACATTTATCTGTGAGTACAAGGATAAGATTTAAAATGTAGTAAGCAATTATGCTGGTCTAATACAGTGATAATAATTGATTATTTTCTAAGGTCTATAACCTCACTAGCTCAAGGAAGCTAGCTAGATTTCCAGTATGAGGTATGAATTCCCTGTTGTTCAGTGGACTGGCTATAAGGTTAATAGAGATGGGGAAGGAATAACAAGGAGAAATATGACCAAGGTAGCTTAATAAATCTTCAAGGAATCATATTATTTCATATCTACTTAAAATTATACACAATACATATAAATATATGTACATACCATATATATATATGTTTGCATAGATGTGTACATATATGCATAAGTATATATGTTTATGTTATGATTATATAATATATGTCTTTGTTAAGAGTTCTATTGCTATGAAGAGACACTATGACCATGGCAACTCTTATAAAGGAAAACATTTAATTGGGGGAAGACATGGTGACATGCAGGAAAACATGGTGCTGGAGGAGCTGAAAGTTCTATATCCAGGTCAGCAGGCAGCAGGAAGAGACTGTGAGCCATTAGCCTGGCTTGAACATCTGAGACCTCAAAGCCCACCCCTTATGGACACACTTGCTCTAACAAAGTCACACCTGCTCCAAAAAGGCCACACCTCCTAATAATGCCATTCCCTGTGGGCCTATGGGGGCCACTTTTATTCAAACTACCACATACTTCTGCTTTGTTAAGATTTCTATTGCTGGGAAGGGACACCATGACCATGACAACTCTTATAAATGAATGCATTTAATTGAGGCTGGCTTGCAGTTCAAAGGTCTAATCCATTGTCTTCATGATTGGAAGCATGGTGGTACGCAGGCATATGTGGTAATGGAAGAGATATATGAGAGTTCTGTATTTGGATTCAAAGACAGCAGGAAAAAACAATGATACTAGGCCTGGCTTAAGCATCTGAAATCTCAAAGAACACTCCCGGTGACATACTTCCTCCAACAAGGTCATACCTACTCCAACAAGGGCACATCCTAATAGTGGTACTCCCTATGGGTTTACAGAGGCCATTTTCATTTAAACCATCACAATACATTATATTATATTATATTATATTATATTATATTATATTATATTATATTATATAGTATTTATTATATTTGATATATTATGAATACATGTATATAAATTTCAAGGAAGTTAAGTCAGACTAACAATGTTTCCCACAAGACTACAGACTAACAAAAACTCCAGTATTAGGCATGAGAAACTTTCTTTCAAATGGTTTGTCAGAGTAGTCCAACTGGTTCCCAAAACAATAAAGATTATCATAGTAGCACTTGGTTATTGCTCAGTGATTGAGGATGCACGCCTATTGCTGAAGACACCATGCATTTAAGACACAGGACTCACATTATTCAAGCTGGTTCTGACTTGAAACCCTTTTTTCTGAGGTTTACCTTCCATGGTTCCAAAAATACTATGCCAGCTGCTATTAAGGGAGGGAAGCAATCAAACAGTCATACTGGTTGCAGCACCTATGTGTTGTGAGATATTTTGATTACAGTCTGACACCCCCAAGGCTGACAATAAAGTTTACCTTGAATCAGACCACAAAGCTAGCTACTAGCTGACCAAAACTAATCATAGAGGTTTTGGAGTACTCAAGACATGTAGAAAGACACAGGAAGTAGTAGGGAGGGCCTTAGAGAGATGCCCCACCATCTTGGATTGAGGAAGGAGAGAGCCAGGAGGTCACTGATTGTTTCTTTGCCACTTCTCTGACCAATCCTGTTTTGACCCCACTATTGACTCCTGAGTTTTCAATGATATTTATATAATTATATAAATGTTTCACCTATGAACAGTGCCTGTTACCAGCATGGCAAGATAGGTTTACACTTGCAATAAGAGACCTTCACGTATTGGTGACTACCAACAGCTGTCTAATTAGACTTAAGTCCCATAACCCATTTTTAATTAAATTATTTTCCTTAGCTAACTGTTTATTTAGTTCTTCATACATTCTGGCTATTAATTATTTGTCATAAATATAACTGGAAAGGAATTGTAACTATTCAGAATGTCTTTTATGACTTCTATCAATTATAAAGTCCTATCTATGTTTTCTTCCAGCAGTTATAGTGTTTCAAGTTTCAGATAATGTCTTTCACTCATTTGTAGTTACTTTTTGTATTGGAAAATATATCTAGTCTTCTCTTTGTTTAACATTGTTTAGGCTATTTCAGGTGCTGCAGTTCATATAAATTTTAGATAACTTTTTCTATTTCTGTATAAAATACAGTTGGTATATTGATTGGGATTGCATTTGGTCTTTAAACTTCATTAGGTAGAACGTTAATCCATAGAATATTAAATGTGGCAATCCATGTGTATGTAAAGTATTTTCATTTTCTAGTGTCTTCTTGAATCTCTTTCTTCAGAGATTTAAACTTGTATCCCATATTAAAATATTAGTATATCATTTTCCTCAACTGCTTTTCCTTTTTCTAATTCCATTATATTAGCCTTTTGCCTCCTTTATTAGGTCTATTACAAGAAATTTTATTTTATTTGTGGCTATTGTAAATGAGAATATGTCCATAATCTCTTTCATAGCATGTTTGAAAAATAAAATGTTTATTCTAGTTTCATGTAGAGAGATGCACTTGAAATTTGAAAGAGATTTAATTGAATCTACAGATGTCTTTGGGTATTATGGAAATATTTTTACATACATTGAACAAAGGACTAGTCTTCAAAATATGCATGGGAAACACATTATTCAGCATCAGCAAACAAATAACCCTATTAAAAATTGGTAAATAATCATGAATAGACATGTCTCCAAAGAAGATGTACAAATAGCCAACAGTATGAGAAGCATACTGAACATCCCTAAATCATCAGAGAGATACAAATTAAAGCCATGAAACCATACACTATCACCACATACATTTTAGATTGGCTAGTATGAAAAATTACAAGTAGTGATGGTAAAGATTTATTTATTTATTTTAGCATAATCCAGAAAATGATGGATCTATTTTAAATTAGTATAATCTTTTCAAAAAACAATATCAAGTTTTCCCTGTAAATTTTTAAATAGAATTATTGAATGATCTAACATTTCTACTTCTGAGAACACACTTGAATAAGTTGAAGTCAGCATTTTAAAGAAATGTCTGTTCTCCCACATTCATGGCCACAGTATCTTAAGAGTGAAAATATAAAATTATCCTAAATCCACAAAAATTGATAAATAAATTAAAACTTAGAGTATATACATATATTTTTTAGCCTTAATAACAGAAATTGCATAATATGAGACAATGTAATGGACATAGAGATCATTATGCTAAGTGAAATGATATGTGATTTTACTTATATGTAAACTCAACTCAATTCAACCTTATAAAAATAGGAAGAATTAAAATTTCCCATGGGATTTACACAGGAGCAATAGAAATATTGGTCAAAAAGTATGAAACATTGTTCAAGAAGAAACACTGATGTACTATTACGCAGCATGAATATTTCAAGATTGCTAAAGAGAGGATGATAAATGTTCTTAGTATTGAAAACAGGACCAGAAAAAAATGACAAATATTTGAGAGGACAGATATCTTAGTTAAATTGATTTAGTCATTCCATAAGGTATATGGGTATCAAATATCACAGTATAATTCATGAATATATGCATTTGTTATTTGTCAATTAAATTTAAAACTTTGACATTGCAAATGAAAGTGACAGATAGAGAGAAAAGGAAACCCTTCTAATGCATTCAAAGCCACCACAATTTACAGTGACACTATTTGCTAGAGAAGTCACAATAATTTTTAAAATCTTACCTCTTGTTGCACTCCAACTTTCTTCTATCTTTGCACCAAAGTGGTGAACATGACATTTTAAAGGTGCTCACTGTGTAGCTTTCTTATATCATCATGTTAATCTGCTATTTTGCTGTAAGTTTTAAACTTCTTTTATTGGCAGTTTCCAAAAGAAGATTAAGCCCAGTTCAGCATGTCTTTGCTATTTTGAGAAAAAAATATGTTAAAATACTGTGACACAAAGAATTTCACAACTATGCTTTCATCATATCAGGGTAAGAAAATTTATAAAAAGAAGGTGGCAAAGTGCTTACTAATAACTTTGTAACTAGTGAACCAGTGTCTCTTCCTGCAGTTTTCTTAAATATAAAATGGGAGCCTTAGATTCCATGTACTGTAGCGCCTGCCCTCTGAAGTTTCATGGTGATTTTTCTGGATCCAATCTATCAATATTTTCTCATATATAATAATAGCAATAAAAGAAATAATAATATATCATTTGAAATCTGAGAATGCAGCTGGCCACTGGAGAATAAAACAATAACGTTATGAAATACATTGGTGCACTAAGTGCTAATACAGGAACAATACAGCAGACACTTTCCAACAAGGATACATTTTCAGAAATACATTGCTAGGTGATGTCATTCTCACATTAACACCAGAATATATTCATACAAAACAGGGATGATTGAGGCTCCTCTTGGGAGCATACACAGCATAATGTTAGATAGTCAATTTTGTTTCTAAGTATAATTTCACCTTAAAATTATGACAAAAGTACAATATTCTAGATAAGTAACTATTAATATAGTTGGTTATTGTCATTATTAAGAATCAGGTACATAATTGCATGCACTGTTCCTTTGAGGGCAGCACAGCATATTTTCTTACCACAGTATCTTAGAGTAACACATGGGACTGTGACAATAGGATGGCTGAAACATTAGTAGGTGATAAAATTTTTCCCACCCCATTATAATTTTACAGCATCAGCATTATATATTTTTCTATAAGAAACTGAAACCTTATAATAGGATGTGTGATTGTAGCTTACTTTCAGAACTAAGTGACTCTCTTTTCTCAGAAAAAAAACTATTAATATTCTTCCATAGAAGTTAGTATTTCTTCTTGGAAATCATATAAGAATAATAAGATCCTATAGTATAATAAGTTCTTTCCATACATCAGCAAATTGTCAAGTGTTTTATATATGTTGTCAGGGTCAACGCCTAAATATCTTTGTTTGTTTGTTTGTTGTTTTGAGGTCAACCATAGCAGTTTATTTACTCTAAGGGTCGCACAGCCAGGGTTCCTGGCAGGCTGCCTGCCTCCCCTCTGGGGAAACTCCACTTGGGCCATGGATGGACCCAGTAAACCTCTGAATGCGTTTATTTAGACATTTGACATCTCAGCATTTCCCTCTGAAAATGATAGCGCTGTGTTCTGCCCACCCCATGGCCCACCAGTCAAGCCTGCATAGGAGACTCCACTGCCTTGGAATCCCGAAATAAATAGAATCAGCATCAAATGTTAGTGCTGAGTGATGGCAGGGTGGCCCCAGCAACCTCCAGGAAGCACTATGGGGACAGTCTCAAGGTGTCTTCTGATGGGCAGGCACCGTGCAGTGTTGGCAGTATCAGGCCCCCTACAGTTTGTCCAGGAAGTTGTCCAGCGCTGGGATACCCTCTTTTAGGCATTTGCACTTGTGGGTCACAGCTACAACTTGACTGTGACGGCTGCTGTTGTCAAAAGGGTCCCCAGGCAGGATCTGCCAGTGGTCGAACACACATTGCCGGAAGGCCTGGCCACTGGTGGTGGAGCACAGGTCGGCTGTGAAACCAAAGGACTCGTTGACAGACAGGTAGGCCTTGACCACAAACATGGTGTGCCAGCCACCTGGGACTCCTCAAACACATGACCACGCTTCCTGTTCAGGACACCATAGATGCCAATCACAGCTTGCTAAGGACACTGGATCTCCACCAGGTAGATAGGCTCCACAAGGCGGGGCTGTGCAGTATGCAACACACTGGCATAGAAGCAGCGATGGGCTGTGGGGATGATCTGGCCACCACGTCGGTAGATGGCATTAGCATGCAGGGTCACATTGTGAACGTCAAAACGAACACCATGCATGTTCTCCTCGCAGAGCGCACCCTCCTTAGTGGCCCACTGGAAGCCAGCCACCACATTGTCCTTGATCTCATTCAGGTACTGCACACCCTTGGTGATGTCGGTGAGAATGTTGGGGCCAGTGCCATCAGGCCCGAAACACCAGATCTTTCAGGCTTCAGCGACATCCCACTCATACTTTTCAGCCAGATAGCATGCACGAGCCTTGAGTTCCTGGCAAGCAGATACTTCACCCTTGTCGATGTCCTCAGCTAGTCCATCAGGGAAGGGCCGGGCCTTCATGTACAGCCAGTTGTGCTTGTTGGGGAACTTAGGCAGTCAGAGCACATTTTATCTTTCACTTTAAGGAAAGTTTAGAGAATTTGGTCTTCCAAATTTTTCTGGTTAATAAGATGAAAGGCTAAAATGAAAAGCCTTACTAGCTGAAGCATGTAATATCATGAAGTTCTAAGCATTTACAACTGATGCTTGTAAATTTCTAACAAAGGATGTCCAATAAAACAGAACTCAGAAAATATAGTCTTCACTTGGGTTGGTAACATAGTTTCTTTATAAGCTGGAAATAATTGTTTAGATTCTTTTTTTTTTTTATAAAATTGAGACAATTGAATTTGTCAAGAATATCATATTTGGGTATGGGAAAAAAGAGTTAACACATTCATTGTACCTATAAATGCATATTAAATTATATGGCATGGTAAAGTAATTTTGAAGTCTCATACATCTGCTACATCGCTCTGTCAAGTGAAGAGGATTTCAAAGATGATAAATACTAGTAATAATTAATAGATGATTATTGCTCAATTAGTATGCACAAAGGAAATTTCATAGCTGAATGCAACAATTTGGAATGGAAGGGTATGAAAAATTATATAACTAAGTTGTAGATATAGGGAGGAAACAAATATCACAGCTATTGGCAGATCTACCAGATGATTTAAATACATCACAATGAGTCAGAAATCTGACATGCTGTCTAGAAGCTGGTCATTTAGCTGAAGAATGGCATTACTTCAAATGTAGACATATTAAAAGAACAAATGACATACCATTTATGTTAATTAAGTAAAAGTGAATGAGAATTATTTAAGAAATCAAACATAATCAGAATTCAGGACTTCTATAAAAATGATACCTGAGTTTATTATTTAATTATTATTTAAAGGTATACAACTTGAAATTGTTAGATAAACTTATGAAATTCTGCTTATTTGATAACCAATTTTTGAACAATCCATTAAAATTAGTTGAATTTCCCAAAAAATGTAATGTGAGAGCTAAATATGTAGCTTTGTGGCACTTTACCAACCTAGAGTATGGAGGGCCATATGTTTGAATCCCAACACCAAAAAAAGTCTTATTCTTTTGATTTGTAAATCTCTCTCTCTCTCTCTCTCTCTCTCTCTCTCTCTCTCTCTCTCTCTCTCTCTCTCTCTCTCTCACACACACACACACACACACACTCACACACATACACACACACACACACACACACGCACATGCACACTATACATATATGAGTAAATTAAAACAAGACTATTAACTAATGGTGGAATTTTAATAGTACTAATCAGGAAAAGGAAGTTTATTTAGTGGGGCCATGTAGAAAATGGGGCAAAGAGATCCAGTGACTTTCTCAATCCATCTTTTGGATTATGACACGATGTGATGGCTGTCTGTTATCCTTTGGTCAGAAATAGGTAACAGCCTTGGTCTCAAAAAGCCAGGTTTGGACAAATGTTCTCAATAAATAATTTAAACAGACAAATATGTAGTAAAAAGCAGAAAAATCAGATTTATTCAATGTGGCCACACTGGGGAAAGAGACAAAGAGATCCAATAAAACCCCCAATTCAATTTTTTTGAACTCTATTAATAAATATTAATGTTAGAAAAATATAATTTAGATGCTCATTTCATATTTTTATTACCTATTAGATATCACTAAAGATTAACACAGTGCTTGAAAGTGGTTCATTACAATGAAGAACTTTGACAGTTTTCACACACATACACACACACACACACACACACACACACACATATGAATCTGTTACATTATACATTTTATATATACCCCTATAATAATTTACCCTTCAAGAAACCTTTACTTCTTAAATTTATATATATATGTGTGTGTGTGTGTGTGTGTGTGTGTGTGTGTGTGTGTGTGTGGTGATATTTTATTTGTACTGAAATGTGTACATTATTTGTATGTTAATAAATAAAGTTGCCTGGGGGGTCAGAGCTAATAGCAAGCCATAGCAGAAACTGGGCGGTTGGGCGGTGGTGGTGCACGCCTTTAATCCCAGGACTTGGGAGGCAGAGCTAGGCAGATCTCTGTGTGTTCAAGGATACAGCCAGCATGGAGACACACACCTTTAAACTCAATACCAACCATAGAAGACCTGGAGGTCTGTATAGATGGGCAGTGACGAGGTAGTCATGTGGTTGGGTTTACAACCAATGAGAAGGCAGAACAGAAAGTCTATATAAAGACAAACACACAGGAAATAGCTATCGGGCTGAGGAGGACAGCAGTGGCAGTGAAGGGTAAGGTTTTTAGCTCTTAGCTAATGCTCTGACTTCTTGGGCTTTCATCTTTGCATTGGCTCTGTGTTTCTTATTTAACAAGATGGTTACATCTAAGTGTGTGTGTGTGTGTATGTGTGTGTGTGTGTATGTGTGTGTGTGTGTGTGTGTGTGTGTGTGTGTGTGTGTGTGTGTAGTGTGTGTGTGTGAGTATGTGTACAAATACAGATTGCTGGGTCCATTTAGTGATTGTTGTTTACATGTACTACTTAAGATTAGACATGAATTTGAGAGGTAGTAGGGGAGACACAGTAGGAATTGAAGGTAGGAAAGAGTGGAATAGAAATGAAATAGAAACCTCTAGACTGTGTCATGAAAATATAAACTTTTTCTGTACATTTTTGAGTACATGAATTCCCAGTTGACAGTCAACATCTTCGTAGAAATCAGATCAAAGTGTTGGGAACTATGTTCTCATTCTTTTGATTTTAAAAGACATTAGTTGAAGGAGGTAAAATGAAAACACCCATTAAAATGTCCAAAAAATAAGTATTTCACTCTGAGCTCCCTATTTGAACATGTCCTTTATTTTTGGCATTTCATTTTCTGTCCTATTTCTAAACATCTAAAACTGAGTTTTGACCTTGGTGGTTATATAGTTCTGATTTCTCCCTGACTTTCTCATGTGGTGCAATATCTCTATAAAGAGACCTTTATCTTCAATCTCAGGATCAGATTTCATGTGTAACTTCTGCAAAGAATGTAGAAAAAAATCTTAAGAGGAATTATTTGTTGTTTAGCACTGTAAGTACAAACATGCCTAAAATAGAGATGGCCCTATTTGAAGGAATCCTCAAAAGCAATGCTGCCATGTACTTCATACAAAACCAATAAGCCTTGTCATTAGAGAAGGTTTTATTCTCCAAAGGAATCATCAAGATGGGAAACATGGAATGTAAAGGACTTCTAGAATTAATTAACAGATTGTGTGTCATGTATTTCAGCAGATATGAAAAACAGAGCACTCCAGGTAGTGTCAAGGGTGGGCATGGGTCTGAGGCTAGACCAGTCATTACTTTACCACTTCCATAATCTCTGTGTCATCATTATTCTAACACACCCCATAGACAGGACAAATTTCATGTCAAAGTTTATTTGGCAGTATTGGTGTCCCAATTCCTCTACTAGAAGTCTTGCCTAGTTAAAGGAGATGGCCAGTTCAGGCTTCTATCCCCTACTGCTAGGAGTCTTACCTGGGGTCATACTTGTAAATCCCTGAGAGTTTCTCTTGCACCAGGTTTCTACCTCACCCAGAAGTGCCCTCCATTTCCAGTCATGTATTTCAGTACTCACAGTTTATACCCTCATTGTGATCCCTCAAGTTCCCATCCACATCTAACCTCAGTCCACCCAAGAAACCTCTTTTATTTACACTTTCCAGGAAAATCTGAATACCCTTAGCTGTGATCCCACCTTGTTTCACAGCCTCTCTGGGTCTGTTGATTGTAGCATGATTATCTTTTACTTTACAACTAATATCCACTTATACATGAGAACATGCCATGCTTTCCTTTCTGGGTCTGGGTTACCTCACTGAGGTTGATTTTTTTTCTAGTTCTATTCAATTTCACGTCATTGTTTTTAAGAGCTGAATAATAGTCCATTGTGTAAATATACTACATTTTCTTTATCCATTTTTTAGTTGAGTTACAACTAGCTTGTTTCCAGTTTCTGGCTATTATGAATAAAGCTTCTATGAACACAGTTGTGTATGTGTCCTTGAGCATCCTTTGAGTATATGCCCAAGAGTGGTATAGTTGGATTTTGGGGTAGGTCCATTCACAATTTTCTGAGCAACGACCATGCTGATTTCCAAACTGGCTGTACAAGTTTACACTCCCTCCAGCAATGGAGGAGTGTTTCTCTTGCTCCACATCCTCTCCAGTATGAGTTGTCACTTGTGCTTTTTATCTTAGCCCTTCTGACAGGTGTATGACAGAATCTCAGAGTCATTTTGACTAGCATTTCCCTGATGGCAAAGGATGTACAACATTTCTTTAAGTGTTTCTCTGTTGAGAATTCTCTTTTTAGATCTGTACCACATTTTTTAATTGGATTACTTGTTTGTTTTTTGAGTTTCTTGAGTTGCTTATATATTTTGGAAATCAGTCCTCTTTCAGATGTGGGGTTTGTGAAGCTCTTTTCCTATTCTGTAGGCTTCTGTTTTCTCCTATTGATGGTGTCATTTGCCTTACAGAAGCTTTTCAGTTCCAAGGAGCTCCATTTATTAACTGTTGATCTTAGTGCCTACACTATTGGTGTTGTCTTCAGGAAGTTGTCTCATGGGCCAGGGTATTGAAAGCTATTGGCCACTTTCTCTTCTTTCAAGTTCAGTATATCTCGATTTATGTTGAAGTCTTTGATCTACTTGGATTTGACTTTTGTGCAGTGTAATAGATATGGATCTATTTGCATTCTTTTACATCCTGAAATCCAGTTATACCAGCGCCATTTGTTGAAGATGCTTTCTTTTTTCCAGTGTATAATTTTGTCTTATTTGTCAAAAATCAGGTGTCCATAGGTACATGGATTTATGGATGTGCCTTCATTTCAAAATTCCATTAATTCAAATGTCTGTTTATATGCCAATACCATGTGGTTTTTATTTCTATATCTCTGTATTACAGCTTGAAATCAAGGATGGTGATACCTCCAGAACTTCATCTATTGTACAGAATTGTTTAAGCTACCCAGGTTATCATTCTTCTATATAAAATTAAGTATTGTTCCTTCAACTTCTGTAAAGGAAAATCTGTTGGATTTTAATGGAGATTTTGTTGAATCTGTAAGTTAATTTTAGTGAGATGATCATTTTTACTGTGTTAATTCTACTGATCCATCTTTCAATCTTCTGATATATTCTCCAATTTCATTCTTTTTTCTTTTTTTTTTGGTTTTTTTCAAGATAGGGTTCCTCTGTGTAGCTTTGGAGCCTGTCCTGGAACTTACTCTGTAGCCTATGCTGGCCTCGATCTCACAGAGATCCACCTGCCTCTGCCTCCCGAGTGCTGAGATTAAAGGCGTGCACCACCACTGCCTGGCTCCAATTTCATTCTTCAAAGACTTGAAGTTCTTGCCATACAAGTGTTTCATCTGTTTGTTAGGTTACAGCAAGATATTTTATATTATTTGTGGCTATTGTGAAGGGTATTGTGTTGTGGAATATCTTTCTGTATGCTGTGAATATGTATGGCTCCCATTGGCTAACAAATAAAGCTTCATTGGCCTATGGCAGGGCAGGATGGAGCCAGATAGGAAAATCCAAAATTGAGAGTGAGAGAAGAAGGGTGGGGTCGAGGAGATAGGAGCCTGCCACCAAAGGAGCAACAAGAGGTAATGCCACGGCCATGTGGCAACATGTAGATTAATAGGAATGGGTTAATTAAAGATGAAAGACCTAGCTAGAAAGAAGCTGAAGCCATAGCCATACAGCTTATAATTAATATAAGCCTCTGTGAAATTATTTTATAAGTGGCTGTGGGACCATGAGTGGGAGAGATTCATCCTGACCATGCAGCCGGGTGGGATACAGAGAAACTTCCCTCTACAGTATTGTTTCCCTGACTTGTTTCTATGTCCAAATATCATTTGTATATAGGAGAGTTACAGATTTTTTGAACTAATTTTGTAACCAGCCACTTCACTGTAATTGTTTATAATCTGTGGTTGGGAGGTCTCTGGTAGAATATTTGGGTCACTTATGTATTTTATCATATCATCTGCAAATAATATTTGACATCTACCTTTCCAATTTATATTCCCTTGTTCTCCTTTAGCTGTCTTACTGCTGAATCTAGAACTTCAAATACTATACTGAATAGGTATAGAGAGAGTAGACAGCCTTGTCTTGCTCCTGACTTTAGTTGAATTGCTTTAAGTTTCTCTCCATTTTATTTGACATTGGCTATTGACTTGCTATATATTGGTTCTATTATTTTTAATTATGTCCCATGTATTATGATTTCTCCAAGACTTTTGTCATGAAGGGATTTGGGATTTTGTCAAAGTCTTTTTCAGCATCTGATGAGATGATCCTTTTTTTTTTTAATACAGTAGATTACACTGACAGATTTTCCTATGTTGAACTATCCCTGCATCTCTAGATTGAAGCCTTCTTGATCGTGCTGGATGATCTTTTTGATGTGTTCTGGGATTTGGTTTGTGAGTATTTTATTGATTATTATGGCAATAGTGTTCATAAGGAAAACTGGTCTGTAATTCCTTTTCTTTGTTGAGTCTTTGTGTGCTTTGGGCATCAGGGTGACTGTGACCTCATAAAAAGAATTTGGCAAAGTTCCTTCAGTTTATATTTTATGGATTAGTTTGAAGATTATTGGTATTAGCTCTTCTTTGAAATTCTGTTAGAATTCTAAGTTAAAACCGTCTGGCCCTCAGGTTTTTTTTTTTTTTGACTCCTTCTATTTCCTTATGGATTTATAGGTCTATTCATTTTTTTCTGATCTTGATTTAATTTTGGTAAGTGGTATCTATACAAAAATTTGTCAGTTTGTTTTAGATTCTCCTATTGTGTGAAGTACAAATTTTTGAACTATGACCCACTGATTCACCGGATTACCTTAGTGTCTGTTTTTATGTCTCCTTTTTTATTTCTGATTTTGTTAATTTAGATATTCTTTCTCAGCCTTTTAGTTAGTTTGGATAAAGGCTTGTCTATCTTGTTGATTTTCTCAAAGAACCAATTCTTTTTTTCATTGATTATTTGTATTGTTCTCTTTGTTTCTATTTTATTGACTTCAGCTTTCAGTATGATTATTTCCTGTCAGTCAAAGCCTCTCAGGTGTTTGCTTCTTTTTGTTCTAGAACTGTCAGTTGAGGCAGGTCTAAACCCCTCCCTATGCATCAAGGCTGTGCACGTTGTCCCACCACAGGCAGTGGGGCTCCAAAAAGCCAGCTCATGCACCAGTGATGTATCCTAATCCTACTGCCAGGGGGTGGGGTGCTTAAGCAGATCAAGCTACACAACTTTCTCACTTATGCAGAGGGCTTAGTCCAGTCACATGGAGGCTCCACAGGTGTTGATCTAAAGTTCATGAGTTTGGTTGTCTCTGTAGATTTCCCCATCATGATCTTGATGCCCCTTGCTTGTATAATCCCTCTTCTCTATCTTCAACTGGAATCCTGGAGCTCAGCTTGTTGCTTGGCTGTGGATCTCTGCATCTGCTTCCATCAGTTACCAGATGAAGGCTCTATAATGACAGTTATGGTATTTACCAATCTGATTACTGGGATAAGCCAGTTCAGGAACCCTCTCCACTAATGCTAGTAGCCTAAACTGGAGTCACCTTGTGGATTCCTGGGAACTTCCCTAGCACCTGGTTTCTCCCTATCCCCATGATGTCTCCCTCTATCATGGTATCTCTTTCGTTGTTCTCCCACTCTGTCCCTATTCTAGTTCAAAAATCTCATTCCCTTATGTTCTCATCCCCCATCTCCTACCCTCTTTGCCTCCCCCACCCCCAGTTTACTCATAGAGAACTCATCTATTTTCCCTTCCTAGGGCAATCAATACATCCCTCTTAGGGTCCTTCTCATTGCCTAGCTTCTCTGGAGCTGTGAGTTGTAGTCTGGTCATCCTTTGCCCTACATTTAGTATTTATTTATGAGTAAGTACATACCATGTTTGTCCTTCTGAGTTTGGCTTATCTCACTCAGGATGATATTTTCTAGTTCCATCCATTTGCCTCCCAATTTCATGATTTATTTATTTTTTTTTACTGCTGAGTACTACTCCATTGTTTATATGTACCATATTCTCTTTATCCATTATTTGATTGAGGGGCATCTAGGTTGTTTCCAGGTTCTGACTATTACAAATAATGAACATACCTGCTATGAACATACCTGAGCAAATGTCTTTGTGGTATGATTACTTGGGTTTATGCCCAAGAGTGGTATAGCTGGGTCTTAAGTTAGATTGATCCACACATTTCTGAGAAACCACCATACTCATTTCCAAAGTGGCAAAAAGACATTTAAGGAATTGCTCAATATCTTTAGTCATCAGGGAAATGCAAATTAAAACAATTCTTAGATACTGTCTTTCACCTGTCAGAATGGCTAAGATCAAAAACACTGATGACAGCTTATGTTGGAGAGGATGTGGAGCAAGGGGAACACTCCTCCACTGTTGATAGGAGTGTGAATGTGTACGGTCACTTTGGAAATATGACGGTTTCTCAGAAAATTGTAATTTCTTGAGGAAGGTATTTAATGCTGTGGACTTTCCTCTTAGAACTACTTTCATTTCCTCCCATAAGTTTAGGTATGTTTTCCACACATTTTCATTGAATTCTAGGAGGTCTTTAATTTCTTTCTTATTTCTTCCTTGACCCAGTGGTAATTCAGTAGAGAGTTATTCAGTTTCCATGAGTTTGTAGGCTTTCTGTTGTTTCTGTTGTTGAAATGTAGCTGTAGTCTATGTCTTCTGATAGGATACAGGGTGTTATTTTAATTTTCATATATCTGTTGAGACTTCTTTTTTGACCCAGTTTGTTGTCAGTTTTGGAGAATGTCCCATGAGGTACTGAGAAGAAAATGTATTCTTTTTTGTTTGCATGAAATGTTCTGTAGATGCCTGTTAGATCCATTTGTTTTACAATGACTGTTAGCTCAAGTATTTCTGTTTAGTTTTTGTATGGATGATATGTCCACTGGTGAGAGTGGGTTTGAAGTCTCCCACTATCAATGTGTAAGAGTAAATGTATGGTTTAAGCTTTAGTAGTGTTTCCTTAACAAATGTGGGTGCCATTGTTTTTGGGGTGTAGATGTTGAAAATTGAGACATCATCTTGATGGATTTTTCCTTTGATGAGCAAGAAGTGTCCTTCCCCATCTCTTTTTATTAAATTTGATTTGAACTCTATCTTCTTATTCATTAGAATAGGGACATCATCTTTCTTCTTATGGCCATATGCTTGGAAAATGTTTTTCCAACCCTTTTCTCTGATGTCGTGTCTATCTTTGGTTTTGAGGTATGTTTCTTGTATGCAACAGAAGAATAGATCTTGTTTTCACATCCTTTCCTTTTGTCTGTGTCTTTTTATTGGGAAATTGAGTCCATAGATATTGAGAGATATCAATGACAAAAGAGTGTAGATATGTATATAATGACTATATGTATATAATTATATGTGTATAATCATTATATAGACATACATCATATATACATCACAAAATACTTTATTGATTATTTGAGAATTTCACATCATGCATCCCAATCCTACTCACCTCCCCATCCCTCCATACCCACTCCTCACCCCTGCAGCATTCTCCCCAAAGAACTCCACTCAAAAATTTATTTAAAACATATAAAAAACACAACCCTGCTCCTCCATTTTTCCTGTCTCTAACACCTCTTCATTTGTCTTAGTGTTTTTGGTAGCTATGGTTTATCACACAATCCATTTTTTCCAATCAGCTCTACCCACAAATGTTCATTGTAATGGATCCTTGGTCTTGTTCAAAAGCTCTTGCATTTGGCATATCATCATCACTGGACCCTCACCAAAACTCCTCTTGGATATCCTGCTGTTGCTCCAGGTCCTGGAGATCCTGTGGCTATAATTCTACAGGTTCAGTCACTTCACACAATCCAGCAGGTCATAGATGGGATAGATGTTAAGGTAGCCCAACCCAAAGTAGAGAATATGAGTCTAGGTGGTAGCTGAGCTGGTCAGTATGGGCAACTGGGAACATCTCTTCAGGAAGAGGCAGTGCCAGTCCTCCTAGGCTCACGTCATTGGGGCCAGCTCTCCCATTCCCATGGTGAGGAGTAGGGCCAGCTCTTCTGAGTGTGAGGCCAGCTCTCCCATGAAGGGCTGGATGGGCTTGTCAAGGCCCTCAGATTTCAACACTTATGTTTCCTATGGCCCTGTATTGTCACATAGGCCATGGACATCAACACAGTCCCCAGCTGCAGCAAGACCACAGACCCTGACATGGCCAGCAGCAGCAGCTCGGGCCTGGACATCACCATGGCCCCAGGTGGTAGTGTGGCCCTTGGACACTAACATGGTTTCAGGTGATGTCCCAGACCATGGGTATTTGATTGGCCTTCAGTAGTAACAGGAGCCTTGGACATCAATATAGACCCTGTCTGCAGTAGAGCCTCACATCACTATGCCCCTGGCTGGCAGCACAGGCTACTCAGATCAGTGTGGCCCTGGCAGCAGCATAGCTCTCAGAAACCAACATGGAATCAGGTGGCTGACCAGACCCCAGACATCTGCATGGACTTCAGTGGTTACTGAAGTCATGGACTTCAATCAGGACCCTGGCTGCTGAAGGGCCACTAACCCAGACATGCCCCTTGACAGGAGATCATACCTATATGATATCATGCCACCAGGTGGCAGCACAGGCCTCTCAGATCAGCATGGTACCAACAGTACCATGGCCCTCAGACACCAACAGGGCCACACTTTGTAGCCTAGACCCCATGTATACTAGTGGCCTTTGGTGGAAACATGGATCATCTATGTCAATACAGACTCCAGCTGCAGACATGGCTAGGGACCCAGGGACCCAGACACAACCCTTTGCAGCATCCTGGGCCTGAGTGGCAAGCAGGCCATCGACATCAACCTGTTCCTCACCACCTTAGTTTCTTCAGTTCTGTCTCTTTCTGTAGCACATGAACCATTCTGCTTTTCTTTCTCTCCCATTTCACCAGCATATATTTGCTCATCTTGATGGCATTGTGAGGACTCAGGCTGGCCTGTGGGTGTCTTTCATACACATGAGCCAAATGGCAACAGGCTGTCTGTGGATGTCTTCAGCTGTCCTGGACTGTCAACATCAATGATTGCTAGTTCCTGTCATCATGTTATAGTTGTTGACGGTAGTAGTAGTAGAGTGTGTGTGTGTGTGTGTGTGTGTGTGTGTGTGTGTGTGTGTGTGTGTTCATTCCTACTTTCGGTTAAGCTGCTATGAAATTGTGTATTACTTGTGTTTTTGTGGGTGTAGTTAGCCTCCTTTGATTGGATTTTTCCTTCTGGTACCTTTTGTAGGGCTAGATTTATTGATAGATATTGTTTAAATCTGACTGTATCATGAAATGCATTGTTTCCTTTATCTCTGGTGGTTGAAAGGTTTGCTGGGTATAGTAGTCTGGGCTGACCTCTATGGTCTCTTAGAGTATGAAGCACATCTGTCCAGGCCCTTCTGGCATTTAGAGTCTCCATTCAGAAGCTAGGTATAATTCTAATAAGTCTTTATATGTTATTTGGCCTTTAACTATTGCCACTTTTAATATTCTTTTGGGTTCTTTGTGTTTAGTGTTTTCATTATCATGTGCCAAGTCAAGGGGTCTTTCTTTTCTGGTCCAATATATTTGATGTTCTATAAGCTTCTTGTATATAGGTATGTCCTTATTTAAGTTAGGGAAATTTTCTATGGTTTTGTTACAGATATTTTCTGGGCCTTTTGACCTGGGACTCTTCTCCTTATTCTGTTCCCATTAGTCTTAGGTTTGGTCTTCTCATAGTGACCCATGTTGGCTATATGTTTTGTGTCAAGGACTCTTTTTAGATTTAACATTTTCTTTGACTGATGTACCTGTTTCTTCTATCATGTCTTCAGTGCTTAGGGTTCTCTTTTCCGTTGGTGATCCTTTCATCTGTAGTTACTTTTTGCTTATCTAGATTTAGCATTTCCAGAATTCCCTCAGTTTGGGTTTTCTTTATCGCTTCTATTTCTATTTTCAGGTCTTATACAGTTTTATTTGTTCCAATCAACTGTTTGTTTTTTCTTGATTTTCTTTACACTCTTTAGGAGACTTATTGATTTCCACCAATGTTTTGATTGTCTTTTCCTCAATTTCTTTAAGGGATTTGATTATTTCCTCTTTAAGGACCTCTATCATTATCATAAAGTTGTTTTTTATGGTCATTTTCTTGTGATCCAGCTGTGTTAGAATATTCATGGCTTGCTATAGTGGGATGGCTCAGCTTTGGTGGTGACATATTCATCTTGCTGTTACTGTTTTTGTTTTTACATTTACATTTAATCATCTGGATTTTGAGTGATTTAGGTCTAGGTTACAATTTCTGGATTTATCTTTGTTGGATGGGTGTTTTCTTTCTTCATTTCTGTTTTTTCTCTGGTGTCCTAGATGTCATGGCTTGTGGTTGAGTAGAGGGTCTCCATCTACATTGGGAGCTGGACTTTTGATGGCCTGAGTGGCCTCTGGTCCAGCAGGGGGTTGCTGCCCTAGTTTGAAGTCCTTTGGGGTTCAGGATCCTGGCCAGGTTTCTACAGGTATAGGAGGCTTTTGTCTGGTTTTCACAGAGTTGGCCTGGTCTCTGAGGTTCAAGATGCTCATCTGACCTCTGGCATTCAGTATGCTAGCCTGGCCCTGATGGGGAGAAGTCTTCTACTGAAGATATGGGCCTGAGTTTCAGGATGCTGGCCTGACCTCTGATAGAGTAGGAGGCTGCCACCCAAAGTGTGGGTGGGCTGGGATCTCATGGTTTCTTTTTAAATTAATTGTGGTTACACACACACACACACACACACACACACACACACACACACACACACACAAACATACACACACACAATTATATTCTTATATGCATCTTGTTCAAAGGTTATAACGTTACTTGTAGATACGTTTTTGGGTCTGTCTATTTGGTATTGGATAATCAGTTGACTCTTCTACTTTCAGCATTCTCTAATTGTCTATAGTTCTTTGGGTAGGGTTGAGGCATCCTGAACTTTCTCCCATCTATGTTATCATGTTTATTGTTGTTGTCCTTGTTCAGATCACATTTAGGTAGTCATGGTGGTGGGACTTTAGGAGCATAGTTTCTGACATTCCCAGTAGACACAATCTCACATCAAATTCAATGTTCCTCTGCCTCTTACAATCCCCCTCTTCCCCAATGTTCCTTAAGCCCTCGGTGCTTGACTTGTAGTGTAGATATATCCATTGAGACTGAGTTCTACAACTTTGCATTTGGATTGGGTATATTTTTCTATAATGGTCTCTGTCTATTTCAAAGACAGGTTTCCTTCATAAAAGATGAGTCCTACATTTATTTTTTGATATAAGAAGAGATATTGAGAGTGTAGTTACAGAGTATGCTGGTTTAGTAAAGTGACAGTTGTAGGTTCTCTTTGATCCATGAGTTCACTAGCCCTGGATAACTGTTCCATCAAATCTTTACACATATATTAGATACTTACACTTAAAAGAATAGAGCAATGTGATTGAAATAAACCCCATGGTTCTCAGACCATACTAATTAAGGAGTCTACTTGTTTCACGGAGTGGTCCAGAGAGCATCTCTGAGAACTACTTGTCTTACAGTTAGTTATAGGACATTAACAGAATTCAACTAAGGTTCATAAAAGTATGATAGATTTTGTTATTGAGATCATAAATTGGTCTAGAATATGCATGTATTTCAGTTTTAAATTTAAGAATGTAGCTACATTAACATGTAATTGGATAAGAGGTAGCACTAATAGTAAGGTAAACCTTGCAGACATTTTTTGAATACATTATTCCATTGGTTTATAAGAAATCAGGATTAGAAGAAAGGCAATATAGTATCTGAGAAAAATTCTTACAGGTGTGAGAAACTAATGTATATTAGACATATACTTGAAAACAAAAATGACAGAAGAAAAGAAACTTAGATTTTTAAATAAATTTCACAATGTAATTTAGAGCTCCTACATTTAAAATATAGTTGGTAGAATATCATTGAGGAATAAAAGAAATGTAAATAAACTTAAGACAGTGAGAAGGCTAACACCACATAGTGGAATTAAAATAATTCATCAAGGTGCTTTTTAGGAAAAACAACCAGAAAAATTTAACTTATAGAGGAGGGAATTAGTATAGTAATCCTTTTAAAATACATACAGAAAAGGAGAATACGCATGCAAATAATGTAGAGAAACAGAAACAGGAGGCTAAGTTATTATGTAATTTTGCTTGATAAATTATGAAACCATTCACATTCAAGAAAAAGAAAACCAAATTAACATACATGAGAATGTTTTGAATATTTTGGAAGAATTTATCTGACGTTTTAAAATTGTTAATTATTAAAATTCAAAATAGATCAATAAACAAAATAATGAAACATGGGCAGACAAGATTACTCCATAGATAAGGATACTTGCTACCAAACATGATGACCCACGTTGGTCTAGATTATGTATGCATGTATATCTGGATGCTATATTGTGGAAGGAAAGAACCAATTCACACATGTTATATTGTGACCTCCACTTTCATGGTATAGAATGTATACATACAATACACAAAGACATACACCGAAAATATATAAGGGCAAAAAGTAGCTCTCAGACTTCTATATAATTGTCCAATCAGAAAACACAGTAGAAACAACTAATTTTTTTGTAGAGATAACATTAGTTTTATTAAAATTACTGATTTTTTTTTTGGTTTGTAAGTATCCACTGACTTTTTCTGTAAAACTTTTTGTAGATAATTATTTTGTTTTTTATATGTTTGACTGAACGTGTGTATGTACACATGTGTGCCTGAGGAAATAGGAGAGTTGATCCCCTAGAACTAGAGTTTCAGATAGTTATAAGCCACCATTTGTATGCAGGGAACCAAACTTAGGTTGTCTATGTAAGCATTACAGCTTTGACAGGAAAGGTTTCCCCAGTGCAAGTGTTGCCTCTCTGAGGAAAAGCGATTCTCCTATGTAATTGTTATAGCTCTGAAGGGAAAGCTATTCTGGCAGTTGGGAGCCAAGGAATTCCACAAAATCACACTGCCAACAAACCACACACAAAAGATCTATTGGGAAAAATAAAAGAGGGTGGCTGCCTCTGTTTGGGGAAGAAGCCGAAAAAAATACTTGAAGAGGAGACAGGCTTTATATAGGGTTTCTGGGGGGATAGAGCTTTCCAGGGTAGCCTGGGATTAGTGGGACTGTGTGACCTGATCTTGCAGCAAGCTAAGGGATTGTTGGGATTCTGTGGCCTGAACTTGGGCTTCTTTTTCTGCAGTGGAAAGCTTGGCTGCCTGTGTATTGAGGAGCTGGAAAAGGCTATTATAGCCCCTTGAGTAGTCTTAGGGGTAGGGCCTGGCCACTGGCATAACTTGAAGGGATGGTCCCAGA
This sequence comes from Peromyscus eremicus, assembly GCF_949786415.1. Classification (NCBI taxonomy): domain Eukaryota; kingdom Metazoa; phylum Chordata; class Mammalia; order Rodentia; family Cricetidae; genus Peromyscus; species Peromyscus eremicus. The sequence continues at coordinate 39,200,064 of NC_081439.1, forward strand.
GTAGTCTGGGAGCCGGGCCTGTTTTATATTCTCTAAGAGGAACAAATGTTCTCAATTATGGAGCTACCTCTCCAGACCTCTAAAAACCTTTTAAAATATGGCTCAAGATATAAAGAACCTTTCAAGTATTTAAAATTGTAAAACACTTGATTATAATATGATCCAAAACACAAGGATCCTTTGTATTTAATTTAAATGTACCATAAACCCACACTTTTCAACTTAAGGAATCAGATAATTCTGAAAGTAAAATATTCAGCAGCAACAATTAGAAATTATTTAGCTACTCATTAAAATATTACAAATAAGGTTTGACCTTTTCTTTATGCCCAAAGAAACTACTGATAAAAGGAATATTTAGTACATGAAGAAGATGAAAGTATATAATGGAATTTGGAGGAGATAAAGTAATACTTATGCCGTGTAAATAGTTTAATATTTTGATAAAGGTCAAGAAAATTTTGAAAAAGTAATTATTAAATGCATGTAGTACATGATGTGTGGGCAGTCAGTATAAAAAACATGTAATAGGTCAAACACTGATTTTTCTTTTATGAAATGAAGAATCTTAATAGGCGAACTTTGGTGGAAATTGTTTGACAACAGTGTGACAAGAGTACAGACATTCAAATCAAAGATCCATGAGTTGGACACCAAAAAACTCATCAATGCTTCATTATCAGAAATGAAGATTAGAAACAAGTTAAATGTCTAATAGCAGGGAATGTCTTAGTAGCATTTCAAAACTGCTTACACTTACTTGAGTATTTCAATTATAATGGTTAGATTTTAACATAAAAATATTAATTTGGTTTTCATGTTTTTTGTAAATTATTTAACAGATTTTTGACACTTCATTATTGCAAAATCTTGTAATGTTTGTAAGTTGTTATCCTAAATATATCAGTTTAGACATAAATCTCTTATGTAAGCAATCTGGGTGAATATTTCCACTATTGCTTGTGTGTGTACATAAAAGAATCAATCAATCTAATTTTAAGATATTTTTTGCTTTTCATGAAAGTTTACATGTAACTATTCTTTATCCCAGGAAACTGACCTCAATGGACTCTGTCAATCAAACTCTTTGACATTAGGGTTCTCCTTGTGTTGACAAAAATCATTAACAAAAGAAGTGAGCATTGAAGAATGCTTCAGGTACTTTTCAAGCTAAAATGATCAATGAACATTACAGAAGGAAGAATTTATTATAAGATGAATTACTTAATGGTCTTATTAATAAAAAAAAAAGCCAGAGCCAGATATTGGGGTAAAAACTGAAAGATCAAAGAAGCAGAAAGAAGCCAGCCACATTCATAGCACTAGGAAATCCTCAGGCAAAAAGAGAGGTACTGCCTGTATATTCACACCTTATATGCCTTTTTGTGCTCTGCCATGTAGCTAGAGTTTTCCTGCCTGGCCCACAGTCAGGACAAATCTCTGTCACCCGCCAGTCCCACAGCTGCTCAGACCCAACCAAGTAAACACAGAGACTTATATTGCTTACAAAATGTATGGCCGTGTCAGGCTTCTTTACTAACTGTTCTTATATCTTAAATTAACCCATTTCTATTAATCTGTACCTTGCCACATGGCTTGTGGCTTATTGGTATCTTAACATCTTCTCATGGTGGCAGCTGGCAGCCTCTCCTCTGCCCCAGCCTTCCTGCTCCCAGAATTCTCCTTTCTGCTAGTCCCACCTATACTTCCTGCCTGGCTACTGGCCAATCAGTGTTTATTTATTAATCAATCATCCACAACACTGCCGTCTTACTTCCTTTCTCTGCCCAGCTACTTCACTTTTCTCTTTTTGCCCAGCTCTATCATTTCCTGTCTGTCTGTACAGACCTCCAGACCTCTATGGTTAATGAGCACTGGGATTAAAGGCATGTTCTACCACACCTGGCTCTTATGTTTAATATAGTGGCGGGCTTTTTCCTCTGATCCTCAGATAAGCTTTATTGGGGTACACAAATAAAATATTACCACAGTTTATTTTGGCTTATAGTTAGAGAACAATGACAGCCTATCATGGTAAGGAGGAACAGCAACAGGCAGACATGGTAGCCAGAGCAGGAAGCCAAGAGTTCATATTCTCAACCACAAGCATGTAGAGAAAAAGCAAACGTGAAGTGGTGGAGGCCTTAAACCCTTAAAGCCTGCCCTCAGTTATGCACTTCTTCCAGTAAGGCTACACCTCCTAAACCTTCCCAAACAACATTGTCAACTGGGGCCAAATGTTCAAATATCTGAACTTATGAGTAACATTCTCAAACAGATCACTACAGACAAGAAAGAGCTTAATAACTCTTTTCAACTCACTTCCTGTTGACCTCCAGGGTCACAGTGGCTAGAATATTCAACTAAGGCTTATAACAGCTGTTTTGTAGCCCCTTTTCCAAAGCTTAGCTTTTGTGTTACCAGGCCTTCCTACTGACTCTGGAGACCCAGGAGGAATAGAGGTATGTTGTTGTTGTTGTTGTTGTTGTTGTTGTTTAAGTTTTGTGGCTGTAGTATGCTTCATGGTCCTTATTTGCTAATTTAATCCTGCCTATCTCACTTTAATTATATAGTTACATGCTATTTGCATAGTATCACAGTCATTATAGATACACACAGAGAGAACTAAGAGACCTTTAAATTACATCATAGAAGATATGTCAGAGCCAGTTTAAAAATTCTCTTATTTCTACTTTTTATACTAGATCATGCTTTATGTATGGACATTTTAAATGCTAAAAATAGGCTATAATGTTGTGAGACAAAAATGTTATTTGTACAATTTAAAATATATGTGTGAATGAATTGTCTTACATATAACCACAACCACACATAATCTTTCTACTATATAGACTGCTAAAATATATTATGTCATTGATCCTCCTGTTATAAGTTACTTAGTTTTATACAGTTTGTTGTCTTTCTGGACATGAAGAACATGAAAAAAGGAAACAAATATCATGTAAGTCAATTGTAGATGTAACGATCTTGTTAAATAAGAAACACAGAGCCAATGCAGAGATGAAAGCCCAAGAGGTCAGAGTAATAGCTAAGAGCTAAAAACCTTACCCTTCACTGCCGCTGCTGTCCTCCTCAGCAAGTGTGCTACTTCCTGTGTATCTGTCTTTATATAGACTTTCTGTTCTGCCTTCTCACTGGTTGTAAACCCAACCACATGACCTCATTGTCACTGTCCACCTATACAGACTTCCAGGTCTTCTATGGTTGGTATTGAGATTAAAGGTGTGTGTCTCCATGCTGGCTGTATCCTTGAACACACAGAGATCTGCCTAGCTCTGACTCCCAAGTGCTGGGATTAAAGGCATGTGCCACCACCGCCCAGCTTCTCCTATGGCTTGCTATTAACTCTGCCCCCCAGGCAACTTTGTTTATTAACATACAAATAATGTACACATTTCAGTACAAATAAAATATCACCATAGTCAATCTCCCATTTAGTACAATGAACAATGAACTTTTAGAATAATGAACTTTTCCATAGGGATAGAACAAAACCAAACTCCCCCACTGGTGTAACTAGAAGAAAACCTCTGAAACTTCTGATGGGAGACAAATTTATGACCAATTCTACATGTTTCAGAAATTCACCTAATGAATTATAAAATTAATAGTAAATAGTAAATGTGTGAAAGTAAAGGTACTATTTATTCAACTTTGAGTTACTGTTGAAAATTAAGAATTTATATAGAGAGTGTAGAATTAATAGTTTGATAGTCACATTGAGTTTGGAACAGTCATGATAATCAGAGTAATTGACATTGTTAATATTTTTTATTGTGATGAAATACACTTTTCCTCTGTTGCAAATTTCAAATATAAAATACAATATCATTATTTTTGTCATTTTGTAGTTAGATTTCTTAAGGGTGTTTTTTTTTTAAACAACCAAAGTTTATATCTCTGGATTTACACTTATGTCCTCCTATCCTCAGATCCCAGTACCCACATTTTGTAAATTATAACAAATTTATTTTGTAAATTATAACACTCATTATTTGCTCCCTTCCCTACCAAATACACTATTGTAAAAAACCATCTAGAAGAAGTTTTTTTGTAAAATAAGATGACATGTTATAAACTGGTATAGTCAGGGTAAGATACTTTTCACACAAAAATAGACAAGTAGAGTTATAGAATATGGAATAATGAATCAGAGTCCATGAAAAATGTTACTTGGTTGATTACCTAAGGAACACCACAGAGATGATGAATGTTCCTTCTCAAAAGAATGAGAACACACAGGGAAATAAAATTCATGTGAAGTCAAGCATGTGGGGTCTAGATAAGATCTGTAAACAGATCACAGAACAAATAAAATGGACGTTAATAAGGAATTACTTGATAAATATAGATATATAAGAAGTGGAATGCCTTAAATATACTGTATGATAAAGGAATATAGGAACCAAATTTGGGGTTTGTATGTGACAGAAAATAAGTCAAAGTTTGTTTAAGGTAGTAGGAAGACTCTAGATGCTTAAAAAGAGTGAAGGAGAAGTGGCTTATTTACTTTCTTCTGGAAATGTATTTTATCATCTTTGGTTCCACATACATATGTATATATGAAAGATAAAGATTGGTGTATCTTAAGATTCATGAACAAATTGAACCTATAGTAAATATAATTTGATAGTAAGTCAGCCTGACTATTATTAGGATTTAAAAGTGAGACATGATTCACAGTTACATTATTTTTTGTGTGTATGTATGTGGAATGATTGCATATTTGACTTCTTCCTTTCCAATTTGCATCCCCTTGATCTCCTTTTATTGTCTTATTGTTCTAGCTAGAACTTCAAGTACTATCTTGAATAGATATGGGGAGAGGGGACAGCCTTGTCTTGTTCCTGATTTTAGTGAAATTGCTTTGAGTTTCTCTCCATTTAATTTGATGTTGGCTGTCAGTTTGCTGTACATTGCCTTTATTATGTTTAGGTATGTTACAAGTATTCCTGATCTCTCCAAGACCTTTAATTTGAAGGGGTGCCAGATTTTGTCAAGTGCATTTTCAGCATCTAATAAGATGATCATATGTTTTTTTTCTTTCAGTTTGTTTATACAGTGGATTATATCGACAGATTTTCATGTGTTGAACAATACCTGCATCTCTGGGATGAAGTCTACTTGATTATGGGGATGATTTTTTATGTGTTCTTGGATTCAGTTTGCCATTATTTTAATTGAGTATTTTTACATTGATGTTTATGAGGGAAATTGGTCTGTAATTCTCTTTCTTTGTTGCATCTTTGTGTTGTTTGGGTATCAAGGTAACTGTAGCCTCATAGAAAGAGTTTGGCAATGTTCTTTGTTTATATTTTGTGGAACATTTTGAGGAGTATTAGCATTAGCTCTGCTTTGAAATTCTAGTAGAATTCTGCACTGAAACCATCTGGTCCTGGTTTTTGTTTTGTTTTGCTTTTTCTTTTTGGTTGGGAGATTTTTAATGATTGCTTCTTTTTCCATAGTAGTTATAGGTCTATTTAAATTGTTTATTGGGTCTTGATTTAATTCGAGTATGTGGCACCTATCCAGAAAATTGTCCCATTCCTTTTAGACTTTCCAATTTTTTGAAGTACAAGTTTTTGAGGTATGACCTGATGATTCTCTGGATTTTCTCATTGTCTGTTGTTATGTATCCCTTTTCATTTCTGATTTTTTTAATTTGGATATTCTCTCTCTGCCTTTTGGTTAGTTTGGATAAGGGTTCGTTTATCTTGTTGATTTTCTCAAAGAACCAACTCTTTGTTTCATTGATTCTTTGTACTGTTCTGTTTCTAATTTTTAGCCCTCAATTTGATTATTTCCTGGCATCTGGGTGAGTTTGCTTCTTTTTTGTTCTAGAGCTTTCAGGTGTGATGTTAAGTCATTAGTGTGAGATTTCTCCAAATTCTTTATGTAGACATTTAGAGCTATGAACTTTTCTTTTAGTACTGCATTCATAGTGTCCCATAGTTTGAGTATATTGTATATTCATTTTCATTGAATTTTAGGAAATCTAATTTCTTTAGTTCTTCCTTGACCTAGTAGTGATTCAGTTGAACATTATTCAGTTCATGAGTTTTTAGGCTTTCTACAATTTGTGTTGTTGTTGAAATCTAACTTTAAGCAGTGGTAATCTGATAAAATATAAAAGGTTAATCCATTCTTTTTTTGTATCTGATGAGATTTACTTTGTGATCAAGTATGTGGTCAATTTTAGAGAACCTAAAAAGAAGGTATATTCCTTTTGTATTTTGGTGAAATGTTATTTAAATTTCCATTACATCCATTTGAGTCATAATGTCTGTTTGTTTCCTTATTTCTCTGTTAAGTTTATGTCTGGTAGACCTGTCCATTTCTGAGAGTGGGGTATTGACGTATCCCATTATTAGTATGTGGGGTTTGATATGTGATTTAAGCTTTAGTAATGTTTCTTTTTCAAATGTGTATGCCCTCATATTTGAAGTATAAATGGCCATAGTTGAGATTTCATCCTGATGGATTTTTCCCATGATGAATACATAATGTCCTCAATCTTTTTTGATTAATTTTAGCTTGAAGTCTATTTTGTTAAATATTAGGATAGCTACACCAGCTTGCTTCCTAAGTCCATTTGTTTGGAAAGTCTTTTTCTAACCCTTTACTCTGAGGTAGTGTCTGTCTTTGAAGTTGAGGTGTTTTTCTTCTATGCAGCAGAAGGATGGATCCTGTTTTCATATCCATTCTGTTAGCCTGTTATTCATTTTATCAGCAAAATGTGACCATTGATATTGAGATATTAATTACCAGTGTTCTGTGGGATGTTCTGTATGGCAAATGTGTTGTTCTGATTGGTCAATAAATAAATCACTGATTGGCCAGTGGCCAGGCAGGAAGTATAGGCAGGACAAGGAGGAGAATAAAGCTGGGAAGTGAAAGGCTGAGTCAGAGTCACTGCCAGATGCCACCAGGACAAGCAGCATGTGAAGATGCCGGTAAGCCACAAGCCACGTGGCAAGGTATAGATTTATAGAAATGGATTAATTTAAGTTGTAAGAACAGTTAGCAAGAAGCCTGCCATGGCCATACAATTTATAACCAATATAAGTCTCTGTGTTTACTTGATCGGGTCTGAGCGGCTGTGGGACTGGTAGGTGAGAGAGATTTGTCCTGACTGTGGGCCAGGCAGGAAAACTCTAGCTACAAATGGCACCCAACGTGTTGGCAAGAGTTTCCACCTAAAACCTGAGAAAAAAGAGCTAAAAACAGCTTCCTAACTGTCTCTCTCAAATGATCGGCAGCCTGCAGGTTTGAGATACTTGTGGGTTCCTAGAGCTTGTGCTGCCATATGGTGGGAATGAGGCCTCCGCAAGTGGCACATTAAGCTGCGTGGTGGATTTAGCCTTTGCTAGTACAAAACATAAAAAGAGGTTTCTGGGCTACATGATGCTTGGATAAAAGCATAGACCCATGATAGCTCCCAGAGCTGGAGGAAAATGTACCACCACCATGTTGGGAAGCTGAGGTGGGCGGAGCTAGCAGCCATAGCGCCATTGCAGTCTTACATCTGCTGCAGTTTAAAGCAGTAGATTCATAATAAGACAGATTCAGATGTAATAGTTTACAATGTGTGTAAAATATAGGTAGGCTTGAAAGAGACAAAAAAAGGTGATATATACAGTTATATAACAAATACATAGTTTTAAAAAATAAAGTCTTTAAAGAGACAGTAAAATTAATATAAAAAAATAAGCCACGTAAAGATGAATATTACACAGAGAATCTGGATTGTGTTGTCTTTGGGATTTTTAACTGCAGAAAAACATTTGATTGTAAAAGATGTTGAGTTAAACCAATATGTATATTTTAAAGATACCTTGACTTCAAAATTTGGATGTAAGGATGTGTTGCTTTGGAAAGGAGACTCTGTTTTTGTTCCCACAGAAAGCCAAAGGCTGTGGATTTGTTCCAGATTAAGATACATCAGGTTTGACCAGCCAAGACCCCCTGAAAGGTCTCTGATGACACCATGGCCCAGATGATCCAACATCCAGAATGGTTTGAAGGCAACTGGCTCAGACGATACACCCTCATGGACTATTCCATAATCCTAAAATTTTGTTTGTGTCCCCATAAGATACAGCACCCCCCCTCCATCAGGAAGTAGTAAGAGAAGTTATGCCCAAATTCCCAAATTATATGTAATTTTACTTTGTTAAGGTTAAAACCTTCCTTTTTGAAAAAAAAAAGGGGGGGGAGTGCTGTGGGATGTTCTTTATGGCAAATGTGTTGTTGATTGGTCAATAAATAAATCACTGATTGGCCAGTGGCCAGGCAGGAAGTACAGGCGGGACAAAGAGGAGAATAAAGCTGGGAAGTGGAAGGCAGAGTCAGAGACAGTGCCAGCCACCATGATGACAAACAGCATGTGAAGATGCCGGTAAGCCACGAGCCACGTGGCAAGGTATAGATTTATAGAAATGGATTAATTTAAGCTGTAAGAGCAGTTAACAAGAAGCCTGCCGCAGCCATACAGTTTATAACCAATATAAGTCTCTGTGTTTACTTGGTTGAGTCTGAGTGGCTGTGGGACTGGCAGGTGAGAGATATTTGCCCTGACTGTGGGCCAGGCAGGAAAACTCTAGCTACACCAGTGATTGTTAATTCTTGTTATTTTTGGTAGTAGTATGTGTGTGTGTTTCTCTCCTTTGGGATTTGTTGGTGTTGGTTCATTTGTAGCCTATGTTTTCGTGGGTGCATCTAACTTACTTAGGTTGGATTTTTCCTTCTAGAGCTTTCTGTAGGGCTGGGTTTATGAATAGGTATTGTTTAAATCAGGTTTTGTCATGGAATATCTTGTTTACTCCATCTATGGTGACTGAGAGTTTTGCTGGGTATAATAGTCTGGGCTGGCGTTCATGGTCTCTTAGTGTCTGCATAACATCTGTCTAGGACCTTCTGGCTTTCAGAGTCTCCATTGTGAAGTCAGGTGTTATTTTGATGGCTGTGCCCTTATATGGTACTTGGCCTTTTTCCTTTGCAGTTCTTAATACTTTTTCTTTATTCTGTATGTTTAGTGGTTTGATTATTATGTGATGAGGGGACTTTTTGGGGGAAGCAGGTCCAGTCTATTTGGAGTTCTGTAACCTTCTTGTATCTTCATAGGCATTTACTTCTGCAGGTTGAGGAAGTTTCCTTCTATGATTTTGTTGAATATATTTTCTGTGCCTTTGAGCTGGTATTCTTCTCCTTCTTCTATCCCTATATTTCTTAGGTTTGGTCTTCTCATCGTATCCATGTTTCCTGGACAGTTTGTGTTATGATTTTTTTTTGACTTTAGCATTTTCTTTGACTGGTGAATCTGTTTCCTCTATCATATCTTCAACATCAGAGATTCTCTCTTCCATCTCTTATATTCTGTTGGTTATGCTTGCATCTGTAGTTCCTGCTCATTTACTCAGACTTTCTATTTCCATCATTCCCTCTGTTTGTATCTTCTTTATTGCCTCTATTTCAGTTTTCAAGTCTTGAACTGTTTCCTTCACCTGTTTCATTGTTTTTTTTCTTGGTTTTCTTGATTTTCTGTAAGGGATTTATTGATTTCTTCCAATTTTCTGTTTATCTTGTCCTCAATTTCTTCAAGGGAATTTTTCATTTCCTCTTTAAAGGCCTCTATCATCTTCATAAAGTCATTTTTAAGGTGTTTTCTTCTGCTTCGTTTACATTCAGGTAAAGGAATGTTCAGGTCTTGCTATAGAAGAAGAGCTAGGTTCTGGTGCCATATTGCTTTTTATGTTGTTGAATGTATTCTTGTACTGGCATCTACACATTTCTTCCTCCAATTGATACAAATGGTGTCTGTGTCTCAGGGAACCACTGTTGGTCCAATGGGTACTGGCAGTGTTTGTGTTTCAGGGAGCTGCTGGGGACTTGGGGGATGGGTGGGTTTGGGGGACAAAGTAGGACTTGCAGATTGCCTGGTCAAATGTGGGGTGGTGGTGGGAAGGCCTGCCCACAGGAGTCTTTCCTGTTTGTCGACAACTGCGGCTGTGAAGGGAGGGCATGGGGGGCATGGGTTGTGCCTCTGGGTCTAGGGCCTAGTGGCTTGAGTGACCAACTGTGAGAACAGTGACTTAACTCTTTGTCCAGTTGGAGCTGGCAGAGTCTGTGTCTCAGGGAGCAGCTGTAGTATTAGGGGATGGGTGGGTTTTGGGGACAAGTGGGGTTGTAGATTACAGGGTCGGATGAGGGGGTGGTTGTCTGGCCTGCCCGCAGAAGTCTTGCCTGCTGGCCTGCAACTGGGGCTGCAATGGATGTGGATATGGGGTCACAGGTTGTGCCTCTGGGTCTAATGCCTAGAGGCTGGGGTGACCACCTAGGAGAACAATTGAAATTACTTTTCTCTATCATTCACTTTATATTTCTTCTTTCTGATAACCCAAAATAGCAACAAATCCCTATATATAAAAGTATACTAAGTATATTCAATTTATAATGATTTATGGAATAATATCTCTATCAAATCAATATATTTCCATAAAATTGACTTAAATACAACTTTCCAATGCACTATGATGTCTGAAATACTATACGATAATAAAAATCATAATTATATTCAAATATTTTAAATGAAAAATAAAGCATCTATGAATAATAGAGTTAAGGGGAAAAAACCATCAAACATTAAAAATACCTTGTCAAGTTCAAATAAAGTAAAAGTCATTGGTTGCTGGTACCTAATCCAAATTTCATTATGGTTAAACTTTTAGAACATTAATATAAGTGTAAGAACACTACACTAAAACAAGTGACTCATTTTTACCTTGGTAAAGATCTTATTTTACTTGTGGAAGTAATCATTGTAATGGATTCCATTTTATGGTATTGTAGTGATAGACATGAGAAGCAAGTTTTAATGCCAGATGTTGATGGAAGTGAGTCTATGTAGGAGTTAAGTATGTATTCTGTTTGATCCTGGATGATTCTAGTCGCCGTAACACTATTTTCTGAGTTCAGTTCACCTAGTAGTTCTCATGGATAAAACAGCAAAACTACAGCATATAATTGTTGTTATGCTCAAATTATTCAATAATATGATAGTTGTGTTGAAAGAAATTTATGTGTTCAAAACATGTGGTGCAGCAGAACTTGAGTCAGTCCCTTCTCTCCCATAAAATTGACAAAATCCAAATAAAATACGCTGAGTGGGTATACTTTGCTCATATTTATATTTCCAGTGGGTTTCTCCACATAAATGTGTTATCACATTCAAGTAATTTCAAATTTATTATTTTTACAACATTGGAAACATGTCTGAAAAGTTTATATGCACTCGTGTAATTCATTCAACTTGTACACAACTGCACATTAATGGAATTTGACACATTCCAGGCAGAAAAGTGCATGTGTGCTTTGAACTATAGGTTCTGCTATTTTAAAAGGGAGGATGTGAGGTTCTTATGGTGTTATAACAGAGACAAGAAACTATGTAATTCCTAAAATGCATTTAAAGACAGTTCCAGCTCATCTTTGGGTGTAATCTTACTCTAGATGGTAGGAAAACAGTTCTTAAAGAAATGGAATCATTGATAACATCATATACACACAAGAGTTAAATGCAGTCATAACAGTGATAATAGGTATAATGTTCTTAGGATCAATAAGTTACTAAGTGCATTGTTAAGATGCTGGTTTTGTTAGCATTTATTGCTTTTGATTTATTACTGAAACATGAAACACTGCATTTCCATAAGCAGTTCTTTCTTTCATAATCAGAGTACAGTTATCAATAGGGAAACTTAATCTCTCTGAGAGGACTTGGGACTTTTTCTTCCCTAGAATGGTATTATGAAACAAGAAAAACAAAAAGAAAAAAATACAAAAAGTTCATTTGGAAATGGGCAAAGCTAATAGGATGTCAAAGAGGCAGCTGCACCCATGTGTTTAGTATAATTAAAATAATATAAAATGCCTATTATAAATATTTAACAGAGTGTAGTTTCCATTATTTAAAACCATAATTAACCTCCCTCCAACTCCTCCTTAGTCCGACTACACCCACAACAAGGCCACTTCTGAATTTAGTTAGTGCTGTACATATGATAATATCCATTGCAGATGAACAACTTCACAGAGCCATACCCTGAAGAAAACTAGCTCTTCCTCCCCCAATAGACATCAAGTACCAATAAATCCTCACTTAGGCATGGGGGCATGTGTGCCCTTCTCTTATCTATGCTAGAATGCTAACTGCCTTGATCTTGTACAAGTAACACAGCTGTTATGTGTTTATAGGCGCAATAACCCTGTAATGTACAGAAGATAGTGATTTTCAGCTTTCCTCCCAAACTCTGGCTCTCATAGTCTTTCTGTCTCCTCTTCAGAAATTTTTCCTTAGTTTTGCCAGTAGGATTGATATAAATGTCAATTTAGGACTTACTGCTCTATAGTCAAATATATTTTTCACTTTTCTTAATTTTTTAAATTGTTTTTGGAATTTCATATGTTCCCCATTCCCTCTCAAATGCAGAACCTTTTCTGAAATTATTACTGTTACACAAACACACACACACACACACACACACACACACACACATAGAAGGCTATATGCACTTGATGCAGATTATGTATATATACATATCACACACACACACACACACACACACACACACACACATATATATATATATATATATACTACAACATAGAGAGCCCATTTAGTATTGCTCTTAAGGATATATTTAGGTTAAGACTGACCTCTTGATACCTAGCAATCTAACAAAAGGCTTGTCTTTTAAGAAGTTTAGTTTCCCTGTCTCAGCAGGCATTGATTGCCTATGGTTCTGCATCTAGGGGCAGAGCCTTGTGAAATTTCCACTATCTGTATTAGTATGTTGATGGATGTTGTTACTATTTGTATATTCTTTATGCAACCATAATGTCAAGAAGACATTATTTTGCAGAAGACATCTTCTTTCTTGGAACCTTCAGTCTTTACGGCCTAAGTTCTGTGATATTCCCTAAGTCTGAGCTGTGGGAGTTAAATTGTAGATATACAATTTGAAATTTGGCACACCATAGTCACTTGTTCTCTGCATTTTAAGCATTTGTAGATCTCCGTACAAGCCTCCGTCTGTTGTAAAAAAAAAAAGAAAAGCTTTTTGGATGAGGGGTGAAAGCTACATGTTGAGGATACACCTAAAAACTGCATTGATATAGTAAAAATGGCAGTAATAGATTCTCCTTTGGGTATATGATTTCTTCAGTCGTGGATAGGTGGATCAGTGTACACTACCAAACATTATTAAATCCCTGTTATTGACTTATCTTTAAGTCCAACATGATAGTTCTTGATTGCCCAGAGACAATAGTGTCACTGTTGCACCATTGGAAATCTATCACAGGCCAGACATCACTCTGGTTCTTCAAGCTTTGCATATGGGTAGGATTATAGATTGCTTTTTCTCACTTGGCAACCAATCATCAAGGAGACTTTTGGTGTGTTTACACTATTCTTCCATGTCCTGTGTTTGAAGTGTCTTCAACAGTGTGGTCTTATATTCAAGTTATGTGAGATAACCAAATGCAAGAGCAATAAACTCTATTATTTTCAGATCCTCTTGGATCTCTACACTAAACCAATAATTCAAAAGAATGTTTCTCACGTATGGCACTAAAGCTTTAGATACAGTTTATAGTTTATATAATTATCACCCTTCGTGGCAGGGTAGTAACTTTCCAGTTAGTGTCTCGACCCTTCTTTCCCTTCCACCAATTCACAGTAACTTCATCCTACTACTCCCTCCTTATACTTTTTAATTTATTTGTATAATATGGATATCAATGAAGTATCAGATGTACAGTTGGCAAAGATTCTCTGACTCTGGGGGCTTCCTCTTCACTCAAGTAACTATTTCTTCTTCTGTATAGAAGCTTCTTACATAATGAAGTCTAACTTGTTGATTTTTGGCTTTACTTCTTGAGTGAATTGAGGCCTAGCCAGAAAGTCCTTTCCTGTACCTATGTCTTTTGATTTAGTTTTTTTTTTTTTTTTTTTTTTTTTTTTGGTTTTTCGAGACAGGGTTTCTCTGTGTAGCTTTGCGCCTTACCTGGAACTCACTTGGTAGCCCAGGCTGGCCTCGAACTCACAGAGATCCGCCTGGCTCTGCCTCCTGAGTGCTGGGATTAAAGGCGTGCGCCACCACCGCCTGGCCTATGTCTTTTACAGTACTGCTCAATATAATACCAAATTTAAGTAAACATAAAACCAGAAAAAGAAAACTGTAGGCCAATAGCCCTGGTGAACATATACTCAAATGTATTCAATGAAATACTGGCATAAAGAAAAGATATATAAAAACCATTATCCACCATCACCAAAATTTATTTATCCCTGATGGTTCAAAATATGCAAGTCAATAAATGTAATAAACCAAACAAATTGACTTAAAGACAGAAAGTATATGATCTCAATACAAAAGGGGGAGCCTTTGACAAAACCCAACATGCCATCATGATATAAGTTCTAGAGTATTTCTGACTAGAGGGGACATATTTCAACATAACAAGAGCTCTATATAAGAAACCCACAGCCAACATCATCCTAAATGTAGAAAAACTGGAAACAATTACACTGAAATAAGGAACAAAACAGGGATGTTCACTGTCACCTATTCTTTTTACATATTGTGCTAGAAGTAATAGCGGTAGCAATAAAGCAAGAGAAGTAAATTAAAGGAATGTAAATGGGGAAAGAAGAACCCAAACTGTCCACATTTACAGATGACATGATGCTATAAATTATAGACAACAAAATTTCTACCAGAAAACATCTAGAAACAATAAAAAAAATAGATGTTTGGCAAAATACAGAATCAATGTTCACAAATCAATAGCTTGTCTCTATACCAACAACAAACGTACAGAGAAGGAAATCCTGGACACATGCATATTCACAATAGAAAATAAAATATCTACAAATACAGCTAACCAAGGAAGTGAGGGAACTTCATAAGGAAACCTTAGACCCCTGAAGAGTAAAAAAGACACTTGAAAAACAGAAGGATATTCAATGCTTATGAATGGGTAGAATTACTGTCATGAAAATGACCATTTTACAAAATCCATTTATAGATTTAATAAATCTCATTCAAAATCTCCATCTCACTCTTCATAGAAATATAAAAAGCTATCCTAAATTCATATGGTTTCACAAAAGGACCCAGACAGCTAAAACAATCCTGACCAGACAGAACAATAATAGAGAGATTACAATACCAGATCTTATTACAGAGCCCTAAATAGTCAAAACAAATATGGTATTGACACAAAAGCAAACATGTAGACCAATGGAAAAAAATTGAAAATCCAAATATCTTTAAATGTAACTTCACCCATTTAATATTTGATGAAGATGAGAACTTATCCTGAATGAGAGAAAGCATCTTCACAAGTGATGCTGGGAAAACTGGATGTCCACATGCAGAAGAATGAAATTAAGCCCTTATTTATCACCTTGCACAAAAATTCCAAATGGATCAAAGATCTAAATGTGAAACTTGAAATGTTTTAATTGCTAGAAAAAAACTTAGGCAGTACCCTAGGTGACTTGATGTAGGAAAGGACTTCCTGAATAAAACCTGAATTGCCCCAAAATTAAAGCCAACGATTGACAAGTGGGACTTTATAGAACTAAAAGTCTTCTATACAGGTAAAGAAACAATTAACTTGATGAAGAGGATACCCACAGAATGGCAAAGAATCTTTGCCAGACATGCATCTGACAGAGAGAAAGTAAACAACAAAATAGCCCTATTAAAAATTGGGACCAAGAACCAGAGTTCTCAAATAAGAAAAAAAATAATAGTTAAAAAAATTTTCAAAATATGTTTATAGTCCCTAGCAATTAAACAACTTTGAGGTTTCATCTTACCCCACTGATAATGGCAAAGACAACAAAACAACTAACAACAAATTTTGGAGGGGTGTGGGAAAGGTAACCCTAATCACTGTTAGTAGGATTGCAAGCTGGTGGATACACTGTGGAAATCAATGTGGAGAGTTCTCAAAAGCTAAAAATAAAGCTACCATGTGACATAGCTATACTACTTTCCGGCATATTCCCAAAAGGTTTACATCCTACTCTACAGATACTTGTTTATCAAGTTCATTGCTGCTCTTTTTACAATAGCTAGGAAATGGAAACATCCCAAATGTCTTCAACTGATGAATGGATAATGAAAATATGGTACATATATAATATGGGCATATGTTCTTTAGCTGTAAAGAAAAATGAAATCATCAATGTTGTGGGTAAATGGATGGAACTAGAAAAGCCCTAGCTAGATGTGGTGGCACAGGCTTTTATTCCCAGCACTCAGGAGGCAGGGGCAGGTGGATTTCTAAGTTTGATGCCAACCAGTTCTAAGGAGAGAGTTCCAGGACAGCCAGAAGTACACAGGGAAATCCTGTCTCAAAAACACCATGAAAGGAAGAAAGGAGGAAAGGAAGAAGGGAAAGAAGGAAGGAAGGAAGGATAGAGGGAGAGAGGGAGGGAGGCAGGGAGGGAGGGAAGGAGGGAGGGAGGGAGGGAAGGAGGGAGGGAGGGAGGGAAGGAGGGAGGGAGGGAGGGAGGGAGGGAGGAAAGAAAAAGCAAAACCATATTGTCTGTGGTAACACAGCCCCAGAAAACCAAATGTCACATATTTTGTCTCATGGGAAACTCCCATCTCTAAATCTTCACATGGAAGTATTTCTTGGAGTAATGACAGAAACCAGGAATGTAAAAAAGGAATTTTGCTGGGGCAGGGATGTTGTGAGCAACAAGAGAAGCATAGGGACATGTGAGGATACAAGTGATATGATGAGGGAAATGAGAAAACGGGGTCTCCAATTTGTAAAGTGAGGAGATAAATGAGAAGGGATGGAGTAGGGTAAAATAACAGTACAAATGACTGAAAATGTCATAATTATACTACCATGTAAAATAAAAATAAAATACACATAAGTCTATGTATGATTATACACATAGAGTTTAATTGAAAATTTCTCATCCTGGCTAGATATGATCCTTCCAAGAGCCAAAAGCTATCTAACCCCAATATCAGGCATGAGAATCCTTCTTTTGAGTTATTTGTCAGATTTGTACAAGAGATTCCCAATATACAGGCTATTGCTGTTACACTTGGCGGTCTCCAGAGGTGAAACTTAAGTTTGCTGAAGACACAGCACACTTCAGATGAAGGATCCAGAAGCCCCTAAGCTAAACTTGACCTGAATGTCTCCTTTTGAAGAATTAGCTTTCTTTGTACCAAAAGGTACCATGCAGTTTCCAAAGGTTGGAATAAACTAACAATCCAATCCAGCTACAATGCCTGTGGACCACAACAATGATCAGCATGGCAAAAAACCCTGTGGGTGATGTAGTAACATACATACCTTATTGGTAATCAAAGCTCTTTAGCTTGACCTCAGGCCCATTCAACTAGAAAGAAATCATGCCTAGTACAAGAAACAGCCAATTAACAAAAGCTAATGAAGTTATGAATATTGGAGAAAAACCCACAACTCCCACTTTACTAACAGTCTAATCCCTAACCATATATTAACTATTTGGCCTCATACCCACAGATAAGTGTAGTCCTCACTCCTCATCAAGAAAACTTCTCAGTTCCATAGACAGAGACCATTACAGAAAGCCACAACCAATCAAAATGATGAGTTGTGGAGCAAAGTCTCAATGGAGTCATGCAAAAAACAATTCCCACACCTAAGATTCAGGGAACATTGCAGAAGGGGTAAAATAGAAAATCAAAGAGGCAGAAATTCAGGGGATTTCCTGTGAAATTATATCTCCTATTATTGTCTGAAGCTATGCCCATGAAGTCTCATGAATATGATTGCCGAAACATGAGCTGATCAAGGACAACAATTGACATGCCAAAGTCGATGGGCAAAGAAACACAAGATCTCAACCAACCACAAAGTACTACAGGCAACAAGGAATGCTGAGGGTGTGGAAGATCACCCCAGTTGGTTATATAACACCAAATGAATAGCCCTGAAATCATACATATTAACATTATATAGACTGAGCAGTTCTATCATGTAGCACCAGTTAATGAAAAAAAGATGCTATCAATTTGAAAGAGAGCAAGGAGGAATATGTATAAAGGTTTGGAGTGAGGAATGAGAAGGGAGAAATGGTGTAATTATATTATATATCATAAGAAATAAAACAAATAAAATATTCAGAATAAACCTAATAAGGGAAGTGAATGACATCTATAATAAACTTTTACTATACTACAAGCTTAGAGATGAAATTGAAATATTATTATGGGCCTTTTTGTCTCGTTTCATTTATAAACATATATCCTGGAGGAAGTTTGAGGCAAGAGACGTGAATACACTATTTTCTAAGAACATTGAATTTCAACATAAGGAGTATTTCAAATCAGTTATCATAGAACCTGAGTTAAAAAATTGATTAATTACCTGTTACCTTACTTCTCTTGGGGTTTCTATTGCTGTGACAAAACACCGTGACCAAAAATCAAGTTGGGAGTAGAGGGTTTATTAGACTTACACTTCAGCATGGCTGTTCATCACTGAAGAAAATCAGGACAAGAATTCAAATAGGGAAGGATCCCGGAGGCAGGAGCTAATGTAAAGACCATGGAAGGGTGCTGCTTTACTGGCTTGCTTGCCATGACTTGCTCAGCCCACCTTCTTTCAGTACCCAAGACCAAAAGCCAAGGGATGGTACCACCCACCATGGCTGAGCCCTCCCCCATTGATCACTAAATGAGAAAATGCCTTACCTCTGGATCTCATCAAGGCATTTCATTAACTGAGGCTCCTTTCTCTATTGACTTTAGCTTGTATCAAGTTGACACACAAAACCATCTAGTACAACTGACCACTTGTCAACTTAAAACACATCACTATTAAGCCACAACCCTTCCTTTCTTTTTCATCTCCAAGATCTTAAATAATTTTAAAAGTCCCACAGTCTTTAACAAATTCAAACACATTAAAATTTCAGTTCCTTTAAAATAGACAATCTCTTTAAAAATACAAAGTCTTTTAAAATTCAAGTCTCTCAACTGTGGGCTCCAGTACAACACTTTCTTACTTCAAGAGGGGAAAACCCTTCCTGGGGTGATCCATGTGTGCCCTCTTAGTGTCCTTCTGTTTACCTAGCTTCTCTGGGGTTGTGGATTGGTTATCCTTTGCTTTGCATCTAATATTCACTTATGAGTGAGTACATACCATGTTTGTCTTGTCACTGGCTTTAAACAAAAGGTAGTTCAAAGCCTAGGTGTTATCACTCCAGAAATTAAGCGAGATACAACGGCTCTGTGGGATCTCTTGCTACAACGGCCTCTGGCTCTCATAGCCTTTCTACCCCATCTTCCAGAATGATCCCTGAACCTTGGGTGGTGTCAGTGTTATAAATATAGATGTCCCATTTAAGACTGCAACTCAACAATATATTACTCTCTGCACATTGATCAATTTTGTGTTTCTGTATGAGTTACTATGTGCTGAAAGCCAAAGCTTCTCTGGTGAGAGCTGAGAAATACAGTTATATCCATGGATGTAACAATAAATCACCAAGAGTCATTTTAATTCTCTGTTCATTTAGCTGAATATTAGTAGTATGTACTCCCCATGGGCATGTGACCTGTCTAGCCACAGATTCTTATTCCTTGAATAAGTGCCAGGGTGTGGGCTCTATCTCATGGAGCAAGCCTTCAAACTATTCAGGAAGTGGTTGGTTATTCCCATAACATGCATGTCAGATATTGCAACAGTGGCCATACTTTGCCAGGACAGTAATTATTGTTGTTCTAAGAGTTTGCAGCTGCATAAGATTGTCGATTACTTTTCTCCTCTGGTAGCATGCATAGCACCTTCCATCACAATGAAAACAAAACAAATTTTGCAATGGGGATAAAGTCTGTCCAGCTTCATCTCTCTTTTATGACCCATGCATGTGGTGCTTTCACAAATAGGGTCCTACCATCAAGTCCCAGAGGGTAAGTAAGAACAATGACAATAGCCTGTAATGTTTGCGTGTATATGGGAAACAACTGGGCAACAACTCATAGAATATAACCAGTTCCTCATATTGGGGTTTTTACTTACTTAACATGCGGTATCCAGTTAGGATTTTTCTCCTCTTATAGAGTAAACTCATTTAAATTATTTTATGATATATACATATATATGCTATATATAATATATGCATATATGTTATATAATACATATGTGTTATTTACATATATGTTATATATACATGTAATGTTTGCGTATATAAATGGAAACTTACACAGTAATGGGTTTCCACATAAATTTTTTGGGTGATTTTAATGTTAGTTATCCCTCTCCCTACTCTTTCCTTCATTCCTTCTCTAGACAGAAACGCCAGATTCAAGCTACCAATTCCACCCATATGAGGAATACGTGGATCCTCTCTCTCCAGAAGGGACACTAGACACACACTGGCAACTCTACCCCCTCCTGGCACTCCTTTAGATATGGACCAGAAAACCACAATCCTATCCCCATCTACTCCCACTGATTACTCTCATTCCCCAATTTCTAGGCAGGGAGCTTAGATGGATAGATCCCACTGGAAATGCCATAAACATTAGTAACTAAAGCAATAAGACTCTGGCAAAATTTAATATTCACATAGTAGTGTCCCCCATCCCCCATGATAGTATTTAAAATTGCTATTTTGGTGTCATTTCTTGATATGAAAATCTTGTCTCATCTATGTTGACTGGGTGTTTGAAGCTCTATTTCCTATTACCACAATTTGTCATGTTGTTAACCAAATAAATGGTACTTGGTGTTCAGTCTTAGTGCAATTCTGTGTTTACATGAGAATGGGGTCCTAGGTTGTCTCAGCTGAGTGAATCATAGTTGAAACTTCTGAGCTGAAGAGCAAACATCCTGTATGCTCAGAAGATGCTTTCTGCCAGTCTTCAGAAGTCAGTGGAAAGTTCAGTAGGCTCCACAGTGGTCCTTAAGTGTCAGTGGCTAGAGTCACAGTGGGAATGGGTAGTCCTTCATGGGGTTCGTTTGCAGAATGCAATACCCTCCTCAAGAAGAGGTGGATCAGGTGGGGGCCAAACTGAGCAAACGTGAATTGTAGGCATAGGACCCCACGTGGTTACAGAATATCTTGGTAATGGAGGTAGAAGACTGCGTCTGGAGGTCCCCTACTTGTAGTTGCAGTTACAAGTCACCACATGGTCTCCAAGGTGAAGCATGTGGGCAATAGAGTGGCTGGCAGGTGGGCAGGCAGCCCAAGTCTCCGGGAGTCCCATCCCCTTGTTTATTTTATAGGATGCAGCACAATCCCCTAATTGTGTGTTGAGTTGGATTGCTGATACATATGGAGGCAGACTGACTCTGGGGGGATCCTTATCTGGAGTTTAGGGTTGGATTGCTGATAGGAGAACAAACAGACTGGCTCTGGTGGTCCTTACCTGGGGCTATGGATCACAGAACTTAAAGTGGTTCCAAAGTGGCATTATGAGTGGGGTTGCTTTGGGCATTGGTCCAAGAATACAAAGTTTTACTTCTTGGAAATAGTAACAACCACATTAACTCTTCTTCTTCTTCTGTATGAAATAAGGTGTATTTTACAAAGCATATGAAATATTTTAAAACAAATTGCTAGATTCATTTTTCAAAGACTCTCATATCTGTATATCTTTTCATACTGGTATAGAAATAACTTCTTGGATTAATATTTTTTATTGAAGAAATAACAAAATACCTCATTGGGTTAAGGAACTTGCCACTAAACCTGAAGACCTGAGGGCAATCTACAAGACCCATGTGGTGATATTAGAGAATTTTCTCCTACAAGTTGTCTGATGGCCTCCACTCTTGCTCCATGGCATGCATACACACACACGCACACACACACAGGCACACACACACACACACAAACACACTGAATTGAATTTCTTTTTTTTTTTAATTAAAACAATCATTATATTGTAGTCATTGAATTCAGGGGAAGGAGAGTAAGAAGACACCAGTGTGGGGGTGGAGGGGTTCAGTGGAGGACATTGAAGGTTAAACAAGAAAAATAGATAAAATGTTATATATGTATAAAATTCTCACCAAAGAATTCACTATTTTGTATGATAATTTAAAATTCAAAATTTCAATAGAATTTAAAATACGGCACTGTTCTGTCCATATACGTTAGAACATGGGTCATCTCTTTTAGAGACTCAATTGTTTAGCCCAAGAGATCCTACTTTGTCCACAGACAATTATTGTTGTCACAGTCTATCATGGGAGATTGGATGTAATACTAGAATCTAGCATATAGAGAACAAAGATATTTTTAATCACTGTGTATTGCATAGGATGACCAACTATGATAAAGAATTAACAAGGCAAAATGACAGTGTGATAGGTGAAAGATTGCTAATATATGAAATAGAACCCATTATATAATTTTATTTTTGATTCTAGGCATGGAATCCAAATAATAACTAGAAAAGTAAGGAGACATGATTTTATAAGACCATATAACAAAAAATTTGATGCAAATTGAAGAAAATATAGGATAATGAACTTTCTATATCATAAGAGAAATGTATCCATTGGAATTTAATAGTGGGATAAAACAAAAAGGAAAGTCAACATGGCGGAAGTAGAGACGATGACAGGAGATGTATGTGTGTTTGTCAGTCACTTGAGGATGAAAATTTATTGAAATATTTTAAGCTGTGAAAACGTGAGTTGAACAGATTCTCAGATGTGGAAATTGTCTGCATTAGAGAATGAGGGTGATTAGTGAAAGGAAGAATTACTGAAAAGAAACTAATAGATTCCTGGCAGGTACTAAAGTTATAAATTATAATACGAGCAAATATCAAGGATTATTTAAAAATACACATGTTTGACTAAGTTGTAAATAACAAGAGCATGCCTTTGGAAACCGTGACTCATGAAGTAAGACATTTGATTTTTAGTTTTTAGTACAAAGGGAAGGAAGAGTGAAAGCCATTTATTTCGTCAAAAAATATAGATAAGCACATGAATATATCTTTCCTTTTACTATTTATTCCTCTTCTTATCAGTGACATTGAAATGTCTGATAAATTGAATTGGAAAATGAAAATATTGTAAAAATTTTAAAAGTATATACATTGTACTGCTTATGAAATATCATTCTTAGTTTGATGATTAAACCTAAAATATTTTCTTTTTAAAGATTTACTCTACACATTTCTATAGCTGGAGTTATCTCCACTCCCGCTCAGACCCGCAGCCACTCAGACGCAAATAAGCACAGAGACACTTATATTATTTAAACTATTTGGCCTAATGGCTCAGGCTTCTTGTTATCTAGTTCTTATATCTTAAATTAACCCATTTTTATTAATCTATAAGTTGCCACATGGCTTGTGGCTTACTGGTACTTCACATCTTGCTTCTCATGGTGGCAGCTGACAGCATCTCCTGACTTAGCCTTCCACTTCCCAGAATTCTCCTCTCTCTTTATCCCACCTACACTGTACTTCCTGCCTGACTACTGGCCAATCAGCATTTTATTTATCAATCAATCAGAGCAACACATTAACAGTATCCCCAGCACATTTCTTTCTCTGTCTCTCCCTCTCCTTCCCTCACCCTCTCGCTCTCTCTCTCTCTCTCTCTCTCTCTCTCTCTCTCTCTCTCTCTCTCTATCCCCCTGTGTATGTGTCTGTGTGTGTGTGTATGTCTGTCTGTCTGTCTGTCTGTCTGAGTATCTATGTAAATGTATATGCATGTATGTGCAAGTACATGCCAGAAAAGGGTGTTAACTCTCTTGGAATTAGAGTTAGAGTTACAGATGCTTCTAAAATGTCTGTCTAGTCATAAGGATGTGGAGATCTGAACTCTAGACACCATGATTATTCATCAAGCAGTCAGAAAGTCTAATCGATCTTTCTAGCCCACTTCTATGTATTGTTTGAAAAATAAGAAGCATGTGATCTGGGAGTGGTATTATACCATGTAATCTCAGCACAGTAAAAGCTGAGGAAAGTGGATCACTGACTTTCTTAGGTCAGACTTAGCTTCACAATGAGTGTAAAACTAACCTGGACTACATAGTGTGACATTGCTCCCAATTAAATAAGTAAATAAAATATATATATAAAGATAACTTGGAAATGACCTTAATTTTGTCTCAGTGGTTATTCTTTACTCACAATGTTAAACAGTACATTTGTGAAAGGTGTAAGTTCAGAAAAGCATAATAAATACCAGCAGGAAGACTGTTGTATGGTAATTACAATGAATTCAAAATAATATATTTTAAATATCCATTTCTGACTCATGTTTTCCTGCAGTTTGTTTTCAAATCTGGAAATCAATCCTCCACCCACTATTTTCTTGCCACATTGCTTCAAAATTCCAATGCCGTACTAACTTTAATAAATCTCCTATGGATTCCCAGAATATTTTATGAAATTCATGTAGGAAATTGTTTCATGATCCTTGTAGCATATTATGTTCCTGTTGCTTTTGGCAAAAGTGCATAAGCCAAAGAGTTGAGTGGAAAAAAAGATAACTTAAAAGTTTTTTTTTAATTTAATGTGTTGATAAAGGGAGAAAATACATTGTTGGGTGTAATACTTTATTTTGTTTCTTATTTTATCAGTAAAGTCTTGTGCTATGATAAAGAGGTTAATAGCTCAGAAGAAAGACTTTCCTCACATTGGCCTGATGTCATTACTGCAGTCAAACTAATCTATTATTGATGACCTGTGATGCTTTTTTATTTGTCTCTATTTCAGCACTTCTGATATGTTGAGAAAGCCTATTGATTCATGCTGCTCTGGCTTTTATGGTAATTTACTAAAAGGGTGCCTTGAAGTAAGCTTGCAGAAGAAATGAACACTTTTCAGTTCTTTCCTAAATGGAATAAAAGAAATATAAAGGGTCTATTTTCTCTGGATGAATTAATAATTTTATCTAGTTTAGCTTACTATGGGTGATAAGGATTCATAGAAAAGGGAAAATTGTTAGAAATGGAGTGCATCTTCAATTAACATTTAATGCTAAAACTAAGCTGTTGATTTTAAAGAATGTAGGCATTAAACATAAAAAATAAGATTCAAAATAGTTTTTCAAAACCTGTAAAAATTCCCTTTAAGCAGACTTCATGTGTTACCCTCAGGGTTTCTTAAGTGGCTTATATTATAAAACATATTATGATTAATAATTATCCTATGCTTGTATCAGAAGCATCTAAGGAGTAAAAAAAAATTATCATGTTTATCTACCCTGACTTTTCATGTAAGTTGGTAATTTGTCAAGACTGACTAAATTGTTGAGTACAGAGAGCACATGTTCCTCATGGGATATCAAATTGAATTCTCATGTGTATTGTACTAGCTTGATTAAATTTGTCTGTTTTTATCTCTGCTACAAAAAAAGATTACTGAGTTTTATCTTTCCGATGGGAAACTGAAAAAAACAATATTCTCTTCCTAATTTATATGCTTCTTCCAAGGGAAAAAAATGCAAAGAAATAGGTTACTTTTAGGCAGCAGATAAGAGAATATTGAACACTGAATAAAATTGATGCTCAGTGAAGAGTAATTTGAAGACTGGATAAACTATCGAGATGAGCAGATTATGGATTAAAGAAGAAATAGTATTGTCTGGTGAGAAACAATTGAAGAACAACAAAAGGGGCAAAATATTTTTATTCTATTCATTAGTCTGTACAAGCTCTGTGAATCTTATTAGTATAAATTTAACCTTTGGCCTTCCTACAAAAACGGAGAAAATCATTGGAGTAACAAAGTATTTCTGATAACTTACTGAAACAAATTCAAATATGCTTTACAAGTACTATAGTAGTTTTGAACCCTTTAATACCACTTTAGTTTTAAAGTGAGATGACCTGAAAATTAGGAAGAGTTACAGAAAAGGGATAAAACACATTACAATGCTAGAAGTGTTACTTTAGTGGATAATGAAGCTTGTGGGTAAAATATTTTAAAAATGTTTTCTTTATTACAGATAGATAGCATATTTTCATAGGTAAACTATGTATGGTAGTATTTTTATACTCATTTGTTGAGAGATTTCATGTTTTACTTTTAACTTTCATTTTATGTATATAATTATCAACAATGTAGTTAAGAAATTGATAGTTCATTGCAGTCCAGATGATGAAAAATATAGACACATAAAGGTATATGTTAGAAAGTGTCAAGGAGGACATAAGAAGTTTTGAGTTAGAACATTGTAACACGAATCTTAAATAATCTTATTAATAAAAAAAAACCTCAGTTTATTGGGATACATAATATATCAACCACAGAACTTAACATTTTCAAACAGCTACATAACAATGGTTGTAAATATGGTAGCTAGAGGCAGAGTATGGTAATAAAGTATGTGCAAATCTACTGACCTGTCCACCTCAGAAGAATTTTTAAACATATTAAGAAGCAGCTATGGGCAATTTAAAATCTTGAGCTGGTAGCCATGGTATTATAATGTTTAGTACTCTGCTCCAGAGCCAGCTTAAATCCACCTAGACAGCACCTTGTCAGACCAAAGCAGCCACAGAGCCCTAAGCAGGGGAAGGTGTTGGATGATCCCCAAAGCAGCAGAAGACAATTCACTACCTCAGGATATCTGGCTACCCCAAAAGCCCACTTCCCTACCCCTCAAAAATTAACTTATGTCCACTGAATCAGCTAGAAGACGTTTCAGGAGACACAGTGCTCCCATTCTCCCTCCATTTTTTTTTATAATAAGCAAAGAGTTTGGAATGTTGCTATATGACCGCACATGTGATGCCCATGAGTCAAGCAAGAGGCGTAGACATCCTGGGGCCTTATGTCCTATGTAATCTTTGTGGTATGTGGTCACATAATTTGCATGCAGTGTGGTCAGGTAATTTATGTGCCTGTGTGGTGTAGCTACATAAGCCCATATGTGCATGTGTGAGGGAATCCATAAAAAGCTGGTCATAGACTCCTCCCCCCTTTTCTCCTTCTCCCCCTCTTCTCCCTGTACCATCTTCCATAGGCCTAAGCACATTCCCCTCTGTTCCTTCTCTTAATAAACTCTTATTGTGGGTTTTGTTGTGCCTCGTGGCTTTTCTCACATGGTAAACAGCACTGCTTAATGAATAACATTGCTTAAAAATAACTAGCAGAGATTCTATGAGCAAAGGGCATCAAGATCATGATGGGGAAACCTACAGAGACAACCAAACCAAACTACTGGAAACTCATGAAATTTAGACCAACACTTGTGGAACTTCCATGGGACTGGACTAGGCCCTCTGCATAAGAAAGACAGTTGTGTAGCTTGATCTGCTTAAGGGTCCCCCTGGCAGTAAGATCAGGATCCATCCATGGTACATGAGTTTGCTTTTTGGAGTCCACTACCTATGGTGGAACACCTCCCACAGACTTAGGGCAGGGAGAAGGGCTTGGACCTGTCTCTACTGAATGTACCAGGCTCTGCTGACTCCCAATGGGGGGGTTACCTTCTTATAG
Source organism: Peromyscus eremicus (assembly GCF_949786415.1). Lineage (NCBI taxonomy): Eukaryota > Metazoa > Chordata > Mammalia > Rodentia > Cricetidae > Peromyscus > Peromyscus eremicus. The sequence goes on from NC_081439.1 coordinate 39,227,597, forward strand.
GATGGAATGTGGTTTGGGTTGTGTGGAGGAGCTAGAGGGATGGGAGGAGAGAAGAGGGGAATCTGTGATTGGTATGTAAAGTCAATAAAAAATTCTTAATAAAAAAAACTGTAGTGACATATTGTGTACCCCAATAAACTTGCCTGGGTATTAGAGGACAGAGCCAGCCACTAGATTTGATATAGAGGCCAGACAGTGGTGGCACACACTTTTAATCCCACTACTAGGAAGCGCACATGCCTTTAACCCCAGGAAGTGATATCTGTGCAGAGAAAGGTATATAAAGCATGAGGAAACAGGAACTCACTCTCTTTGGGTTGAGGATTTCATAGAGGTAAGAACTAGTGCTGGGCTGCTCTACTTCTCTGATCTTTCAGCTTTCACCCTGGTATCTGGCTCTGATTTTATATTATAAGACCATCTAAGATTCTAACAACACAAAACCACCTCATGAAGGCAACCCAACAAAAAAAAGCTGCAAAAGTA